>NW_027466280.1:95000-97500 GCF_046127955.1 Nelusetta ayraudi
ACACACACACACACACACACACACACAGTCTCAATCCAGGCTCTGCAGCCTTCAGACCGAGTGTCCTCCGAGGACCCGGCCTAGAAGGACCGACCCAAACCCCGCCTCCCCGGTCACCACAGGGGACGGTCTAGCCTTGGCTGTATTATTAGCCCTCCTGCTGGCCAACCCTGGAAGTGACGTTTTCATAGCATCAAGCTAACCATTGGTTGGTTGGATGATCAAATCAGTAAAAACACGATGTTCAAACTGAATATTGTGAAATTTCAATACTTAAATTTATATGTCGTGTCTTTGCCAGTAGATGGCGCTAATTTCAGCCGACTTCCCAGGATCCCAGGATGCTTTGCAGCAGCACGCAAAGCATCCTGGGATACAGCAGGAGGTGAAGGACAGTAGCAGTGCAGCCTTGGAATGGGCTAAGACGAGTGCGCATTCCGAGTACGCATTTTGAGCGTCCTAAGCAGCCTTGGGAAGTGGGAGGAGCCTTCGCGCAGTGCTATGACGCAACTTCCTTTCAAAATGCGCACTTCAAGGATGCAGAGCCTGAACTGAGACGCAGCACTGATTCTGAGCCGCAAGTTGACGTGATAGTTGGACCGCTGCAGCGCCCCCTGCATCAACTTGACGATATTAGTTTAGAAAAGTAGCATTTCTTTCTTTCTTTTTGTCTTTTTTGAGGACGCAGTTTTTGTTTTTCTTCAGAGGGGCAGATTGCGCCCTGGGACTCGGTTGCCCACATTGCAATAGCGGCTGAAGGTAGCGGGTCACTCACCGGTACCACTCCAGACCCTGGTGGTAGTTGCGGTCGAAGAAGTGCGGCTCCGCCCCCACGGCCCTGATGTCCGGGTGGACCCGCAGGAACTCCAGCAGGGCCCGGGTTCCTCCCTTCTTCACCCCGATGATCAGAGCCTGCGGCAGCTTCGGGCTTCCCTCCCCCAGAGCGCTGAGCCTGGCCGCCCACCCGGGCGACACCTGGCCGGGAGGCTGGGTGAGGGAGGAGCCGCCGGGCACCTCCTCCTCCTCCTGCTGCTCCTCCTCCTCCAACACCTGCTGCTGCTGCTGCTCCACCGGCTCCGTGCCGCCGCTCCAGCCAGCCACCAGCCTCCGGCTCCGGTGAGCGGCCCCGCAGAGCCCCGCAGCCCGGCCGGAGGGCGCGGGGAGCGGGGAGCCGCAGCCGCAGCGGGCGGAGAGGCAGTGCAGCAGGCAGAGGGAGGTGAGCACGGAGCCCAGCAGCACCGCGGCGGCTCGGCGGGACGCGTCCAGCCTGCGCAGGCGGCTAAGAACCATAGCGGTCCCCGGCAGCCGGCTGCGCGAGCCGCGGCCACACTGGAAGCCCCGCCGCCACCCGGGGAGCCATGGAGCCGCCGGAGGGCGACACTTGACCCGCACACACACAGGGACGGACTGAAGGAACCGCTGCTGCTGCTGCTGCTGCTGCACAGGTGAGGCACAGCAGGACTGACCGCAGCAGCTCACCTGCTCCAGTGAGAGAGAGGGGGGGGGGGGTGCCCAGGTGACTCCGCGGCCACACGTGTGTGGAGTTGGACACTTAGCCCTGGGGCCAATGAGACGCAGGCAGAGCTCGGAGGCAGCCAATGACGTGTCAGGTGGGCGGGACCTCGTGGACGCACGGGAGGAGCTGAGTTCGGAAAAAACAAGAGAGTCGGATCCAGAACCGTCTTAAACTATATGGTGTGTGTGTGGGGGGTGGGGGGGTGGGGGGGGAGGAAAGATCTGAGGATTCTACTTCTCAATATGCTTCAGTTGAGTTTAGTTGTTGGAGCCCCGGAAGAGCAGTGAGTGCTGCAGCTCCTGGTGCTCCTGGTGCTCCTGGGGCTCCTGGTGCTCCTGGGGCTCCTGGTGCTCCTGGGGTTCCTGGGGTTCCTGGGGCTCCTGGTGCTCCTGGTGCTCCTGGGGTTCCTGGGGATCCTGGGGCTCCTGGTGCTCCTGGTGCTCCTGGTGCTCCTGGGGTTCCTGGGGATCCTGGGGCTCCTGGTGCTCCTGGTGCTCCTGGTGCTCCTGGGGTTCCTGGGGCTCCTGGTGCTCCTGGGGTTCCTGGGGCTCCACATTAATGAACAGTTAGATTGTTTTTACATTATTTTACTCTAACTGTATACAGTATTCTATAAGTAATAAGATGTAAAAGACTCTTTGAATCAAACTTATGATCATTTATATTAAAAAATAAAATACAGTCTTGTTTTTACTTCTTTGATTCCAGGCTCAACTTTAACAATTTATAATAAAATTAAACCCCTCCCATAAATAAACACCATTAGCCACGCAGTGAAATAAATGGAGTGCAATGGAAAGTCTTTGCTCACGTCTCAGTTTCTTGACTTCAGTCAGTGACTCACTGAGTCACTGACTGAGTCACTCCATGTTGCAGTGCCTGGGACTCCTGGCTCACTCCCAAAACGACACGAAAAACTCTGAGGAAAAGAAAATCACTGTTGATGGCTTGAAGACACGTCACACTGCAGCCACTGGGTCGTCA
>NW_027466280.1:102500-110000 GCF_046127955.1 Nelusetta ayraudi
ACACACACACACACACTGAGTGGATATATGGTAAAGCTGCCACTGCAACAGAGGCCTTTGATTCATCAGGGGAGAAGAATCAATAGGTGAATATTCTGCAGTGCAGCAGCGGCCCATTAATCTGCTGCTAGATTAAAATGTCACCAAGGAGGAAACAAGGAGGGACCTGTGTGTGTGTGTGTGTGTGTGTGTGTGTGTGTGTGTGTGACTGAGCTCTTCCTCATGCCGCTCTGTGCTGCAGACAGTAATTGCGTCTGCTAATCAATCACAGCCACTTGCTCTCTTGTCGTTTCTCATTTGTGCGGACAACAGGTGGCGCCAGCGATTGTCGACTTTCCCGGGAACAACGTGCGTTGGCGAAGCATCGCTCACCAGGAGCAGGAGAAAATCACTCCGGTGGTCCTGGTTGTCTAGGGCCGGTGTTCCGTCGGCTCTCGGTCAGCATCGGTTCGAGCAACAAAGACAAAAAAAGTCTTTTCCCAACTTTGAAGAGTCCAAAAAGACGACAAACAGCCGGCGAGTGCAGTACCGCCTCTGGCCTGCAGGCTGCTGCTGTCTTCTGGTTGAAAGGCCCTTTCACCCGCCGTCTTTTCGGAGCTGGTGGATAAAGATTTAAGGTTCCTTCTGGCGAACTAGCGAACAAGCTAACCGGCTGCGTTCCTGAGCAGCTTCACTTCCTGGACGATGGAGAAGTTTTCTGGAAGATTAGAGTTGAACTCCAGGAGGGAAAAACTGGAATCTGAACAGTGTTGGATGTTGGAGCTTCTTTCTACCCTTTGACTCACATTGTGACTCATTGGTCACACAGTGCACATGACTGCCATGTTTGGTTTGTTGATTGGACATAATTGAAATAATTAAAAGAGTGTTTGATGAGTTGAATAAATGAACACGCCTCCACTGGTGACATCACAAACTCTCAGCATGAAGAGAGATACACAATCAGTACACACACACACACACACACACACACACACACACACACTTTCAGCTCATGTTTGGCTGAAGACTCCACCACAGATTGGAGGTGGAGTCCTGCTGAAGGAGTCCACATGGCTGCAGCAGCTCCGTCTCCACTGCGCAGCTCCTGCTGTAACCTGGGAGGCACGCAGCCAATCAGACTCGTCCTGCCACACCAGTGTCACGGCAGAGTGGAGCAGCAGCTGAACCTCAGAGAGCTGCTGGCTGAAAGAAGGTTCCTCAGCCCGGAATCAGGGTTGTCCCAGATAAGACTGACAGTGGGCGGAGTTAGATGGTCCTGGCCCGCCGGGGTCAAAGGGCAAGAGGAGCCAGATTAGCCAGGTATCCCAACAATGTGCTGCTTTGTCTCGGCTGAAGGGGGAGCGGCGAGTCAGAACAGGGTCAGGGTTTTATTTTTTTTTCCCAGTGTGAATTAAATGATGAATGTCCATCAAAGAGCAGCAATTCAAAAAATAGAAAGCTGCACCAAACGGGTGGACGGCCGGTGATCAATGACTCGGTGAAAAGAAAATCTTGTGTGTGTTTCTGCAGTCCAACACTTCATGAATCAGCCGGGACGTTTGTTTTCTCAGCTGCTCTCTGGCCGAGAGGAATCCCACCTGTGCAGCAGGAGACCACAGGCTTCACCTTCTCAAACCTGCTGGATGTTTCCCAGAGCCGCGTCACACTGCCGCTGGCGGAAAGCAGCCGTGAAGAAGAAGAAGAAGAAGAAGAAGAAGAAGAAGAAGAAGAAGAAGAAGAAGAAGAAGAAGAAGAAGAAGAAGAAGAAGATTTTTTTTGATTTTTACAATCACATTTATTTACAAAGTACAGGCTAAAAACTTATGCACCTTTCCTAACATAAATAAATGATTAAAACAAAGAAGAAGAAGAGGAAGAAGAGAGAAAGTCAGGTGGTTGAAATGGTGAAGAACCCTCAAGTTTTCTGACGTCTCCTGCAGAAGAAGTGATGGTAGGACAGTGAAGACAGTCTGGATGGCCGGAGGATGTGATTGGTGGAGGGAAGCACGTGGTGTGTTCCACCTCAATCAATGTGACGCTGAAGAAAACACCTGCAGACTTTGGTTTCACTGGTGTGAGTCAGTTGTGCAACAGAGTCCTGGACTCATGCAGCACTTTGAGTGTCTTTATCAATACAGCTTGACTGACTGACTGAATGATTGCCAGTGACCCTGGGAACCAGCAGAACCATCACAGGATTTGGTTCCACAGCCTCTCCTGAGGGACGAACCAGGAGGCCAAGAACCTGGAAGCCGAGTGAGACAGGAACCTCAGACAGGTTCTGAGCCCACCACTGCCGGGCCGCAGCCGTCCAGCTGGTGCTGACCTCACCACTGGAGGTCAGCGCAGTGCCAGCAGCCTCCAGCAGCCTCCAGCAGCTTCCAGCAGCTTCCAGCAGCCTCCAGCAGCTTCCAGCAGCCTCCAGCAGCCTCCAGCAGCCTCCAGCAGCCTCCAGCAGCCTCCAGCAGCCTCCAGCAGCTTCCAGCAGCTTCCAGCAGCCTCCAGCAGCTTCCAGCAGCTTCCAGCAGCTTCCAGCAGCCTCCAGCAGCTTCTAGCAGCTTCCAGCAGCTTCCAGCAGCCTCCAGCAGCTTCCAGCAGCCTCCAGCAGCCTCCAGCAGCCTCCAGCACCAGAGCAGGACCACCACCACGTGGAGGAAAGGTTGAGCGTGCGTGAGCTGCAGCGTTCAGGGAAAATCCACGTCCTGGGCGCCGCTAATCCTGTGCTGGCGGCGGCGCCCAGGGGAGGCGGATCTCTGAGAGTGTAACACGGGATTAACGCCAGGGTGGAAGCTGCTGAAGCTGCGGGATTAAGAATGTTTACTCACAGCCGTAATCAACGCCGCCTTTGTCTGCTCGTGAAGCCCTGACGAGCCCAAAATACACAAGAACTCCTTTCTGAACATTGGCGACGTACAAATAAAGGTTTCATTTGAAAAGATGATTTTATATATATATACGTTTCTATTTCGGTGCAGTTGTTTTCTGGCTGACACCTCCACGGCGGTGGAGCTTCTGCTCTGATCAGCAGAGAGCGGCGACTCGGCTCCGCCGGGAGTTTGTGTTTTCTTCCTGTGATCAAAGTCCAGCAACACAGTCGCTTCTATTGCATCATCAACGGTGGAGGGAGGCAGAGCAGGAGGTCTGGGAACAGCAGCTACTGGCAGAGAATGGCAAGTCACCTGCTAATTACTGCAGTGGAGCCTCGGGATCTTCTTCTTCAGCGTCTGCTGGTGGCGCTGTTAGCGTCCACGCACCAACTTCAGAGAAACAGCAGGAAAATAATTGAATAGCATGAGAGAACTAGGCTCCTCCCCCTCCTCCTTTCTAATTCCAGAAGCAGCAGCAGTCTTGGAAGGAGGCAGCAGCTGGAACTCATCAGCCATCACCTCCACCTGCTACCTGAGGAGACCTCCACCTGAGGAGACCTCCACCTCCACCTGCTACCTGAGGAGACCTCCACCTGAGGAGACCTCCACCTCCACCTGCTACCTGAGGAGACCTCCACCTGAGGAGACCTCCACCTCCACCTGCTACCTGAGGGGACCTCCACCTGATCTGCTGGATTCCACAGCTCGTTCACTTCACAATAAATCAATCACTTTACTGTGGAGCTCGATGACGATGTGTGTGTGTGTGTGTGTGTGTGTGTGTGTTATCGCCCCCTGGTGGCTCGGACACGCCTTGAACACACCAATCCTCCACCACAAAGAACAAGTAACCCGCCCTCTTCCTGTTCAGCAGCGCACCTCGCTAGCGCCGCCCTGCTGGCTGCAGCCCAAAGAAGCAACAGGATGATGATCAATGCTGCGTGAACGTCATCGTGGCTCCCAGTGTGGGCTGAGTGTGTGTGTGTGTGTGTGTGTGTGTGTGTGTGTGTGTGTGTGTGTGTGTGTGGGAGGCGGACAGGTGGCGCTGATGTGATTCACTTTGCTTCTTATTTGCATACATATGACAACCATCTGTGCTAATCATGGACCGTGATGTCTCTATTAGGCACTGTGTGGCCCGAGGGCGGCGGCAACGGTGGCGGCAGCGACGGTGACGGCGGCGATGGCGGCGGCACACACACACGCCGTTGGCGTCTGTCGGCTTTATGCAACCCTTCAGCTGTTGTCGTGTTGACACAATGACACAACAACAGCCTCAAACTCAGAGGAAAAAACTCCAAAATTGTCCAGCAGGCGGTGTTTCTGTTTGTCTTTCACTTCTGCCCTTTGTGATGTCACAAAGGTCCTCCTCCCTGGTTCGTGACTACATCCTTTATTTTGTCCCCTTCAAAAAACGTGTGGAAAGTACGGAGCATCAGTTGTAGGATGAGGCTGTAAACAGCGGGCTAAACCCCCCCCCCCCCTCTGTTTTTTGGAAATGATGGACTGACTGACACACACACACACACACACACACACACACACACACACACACACAGGCAGGCAGGGGAGGAAGGTGTGTCACTCTAATCAGTGTGTTGATGCGGTAGTGGTTGCCGGAGTCTCCACAGAGTCCCTGGGTGCCAGGGGGCGGGGCCAGAGCGATGGCCACACCCGCCCAGTGGAGGACCTCCAGCAGCTGCCGCTCTCCTGGCAGCTGTTCCCTCGAGGTGGAAGTTCAGTCGCCACGACATTTGTGTCGGCCGACGACAGTTTGAGTGAATCAACACGACAGGACCACTGCTGTCCCAGAGGAGCACTGAGGGGGTGGAGCCAGGAGAGGTCAGCCTCAGTGTGTGTGTGTGTGTGTGTGTGTGTGTCATCATCAGTTTTCCAGTGGTCCAGCTGACCAGTGCAGATAAACCTTTTCCAAGTCCTTCAGCTTGAGGGTCCTTCAGAAGATGATGACTCTTTATCTGCTGTACCGTCATTAGCTGTTAGCACAGCGCGGCCTGTGTTTCACCACAGCAACGGACCAATCAGGTGAGACCAGTTGTGACTGGACTCAGGGGTGTTTGAAGGGTTTGGAACGAGGCTCCTCACCTCCTCATCGTCATCAGGTGTTGGGGGTCGCCTCCACTTGGGAGGATCTCGTCTTCCAAGGTCAAAGGTCAACCAGCCGTAAGCACTCTTGAAAGACCTCCGTGCAGGCTGCTGGTGGGTGAAAATGGTCTGCAGGATCTACAGCAGCTGAGCTCCTCCTCCTGCACGCCAGGCTCCGCCCACTTTCCCAGATAATAACTGATGCATGAAGGTGTTCAGTGCACTGCAGGAGAGCTGGTCATCAAGATGAGCAGAGTGTTTGAGTCATTCAAGAGGAGGAAGAGGAGGAAGAGGAGGATGTAACGTGCACCTGGATTTTTTTTTTTTTTACATTTTTTTTTAAGGCTGAGGAGCTCAATTACCTGGGAGGAGCTTGGAGTAGAGCCAATGCTCGCTCCTCCACACGGAGAGGTGGCTCAGGCATCTGTTTGGGACGTCTCCTGGACACCTGTAGGGAGGTGTTCCTGGCATGCCCCACCAGGAGGAGGCCTCCAGGAAGACCCAGGACACGCTGGAGGGACCAGGTCTCCCTGCTGGCCTGGGAACGCCTTGGGGTCCCACTGGATTAGCTGGAGGAGAGGAATGGGACCAGGGAAGTCTGGGCATCTCTTGTGAGACTGCTGCCCCCACGACCTGACTCTGGATAAGCGGTAAAAGGTGGATGGATGGATGGATGGATGGATGGATGGATGGATGGATGGGTGGATGGATGGATGGATGGATGGATGGATGGATGGATGGATGGATGGATGGATGGATGGATGGATGGGTGGATGGATGGGTGGATGTTTTTCAACCCTTATATTTCCTGCAGATCAATGCTCATCTCCAAGGAACTATTGTTTCCCCTGGTCTGGGAACTCCTTCACTCTCCCTCTCTCTCCACCTCCTCCACCTCCTCCACCCAACCCTGGTCCAAACCAGCGGCAGGGTCTCCTCCAACACCCACTGCTGGGACGGGAATCAGTCCGGAAGTGTCTGGAATTTAAGCCGCAGCCCAGAAACTTCCACATTCAAAAAGGCTGAAGAATGTTTGTCCTCTGCTGAACCGGGTCCACACGGCACAGTGGACATGCTTCTGCCGTGACCTCTGCCGTGACCTCTGCCGTGACCTCTGGGTTTCTGCATCCAATCGAGCTTCTAGGGATTCCCATTGAGCAGGTTGTTGGTTCACAGGCTGCCGGTGGAGATGTTCCTCACAGAAGGTGGCAGGTGGAGGTTCCATGCTCATCTTCTCAGTGGGGGAGAATGACTCCAGACTGAACCCAACATGAAGACAAATCTTCAACATCACTGTTGAACAAATCTGTCAGAAGTCTCAGATGATGGAGACCTCAGATGGTCAGAGTGGCTGGACCTGAGGAATCGCCACAGGCACACCCACACACACACACACACACACACACCCCCACACACACACACTGTTCACCCTGCAGATCTCACAGCTGCATCTCGAGGCTCACAGGTTGTTTTTCTATTGGAGCTCCAGTCAGTCCTGCATAATCTACTGGCTCCTCAAAGTCTACACACACACACACACACACACACACACACACACACACACCTGATCGTGCACAGAACTTCTTCCTTGTCCCAGACACCACCAGGCTGCTGCATTCTTCCAGTTTCAAGTCAGATTAAAAAATATTTCCCAGTTTGAGTGACAGTGCGTAAAAAGGCAAATTGTTTCGTTATGGTATAAAACTGAGAGCAAGAAGCAGCTGTGGAGTCTCATAATGTCTCCTGAGACTCCTGAACACACACACACACACACACACACACACACACACACACACACAACCTGGTGGTGACAACAATCCCACCTGGAGTCGAGTCGGCAAAGAAAGCACAGACTGATGATGTTGTGTCAACACAGTACCACAACTTTGACTGACACCTGAACACACACACTGACCACAACACACACACACACACACACACACACAGAAGGTCCTGTCTCATTCTCCTGAGCGCTGGGCTTAATGTTCACCATCAGGAAGCTGTTGAACCACCCGACCTCTGACCTCTGACCTCTGGCCTCTAACGGGACGGGATGTGTAAGAGTCCTTTCATGGAGCCCAGTGGTGCCCCCCGGAGGTCAGGTTTCAAATTACCGTCTTCCTACAGACTCACACATGCGCACGAGCTGCTGAAAACCCAAGAACCCTCATGACAGTTTGACCTGCAGGTCGATGGTTCAAGGTGAAGCTGAAGGTCGTATGAAAGGCAACAACCTCATCGTGGAGGAAGACGTGGAACTGTCTTATGGGTGGAGCATCTGCACCACGACGGTCGCACTGTCCAGGTTCCCATCTGTGACCTCACAGTGACCTTCACCACTAAGCTGAGAAGGTTTGTGATGACTGGACATCCTAAAGACGTCTCGGGACCCTCAGGCAGCAGTAGGAACTGGTTCCTGTAGCTCCTGGTGAGGTTCCTACTGGTCCATCCAGAAGTTTTCGTTCTCAGTCCCGCTGAACGAAAACCAGATCTAAAATTCTGTTGGTAGCTTTGACAACAGGATGGACCAACAACCTTCAGACCTTCC
>NW_027466280.1:115000-140000 GCF_046127955.1 Nelusetta ayraudi
GAGTCCCGGTGACATCGGATCCATAATTTGGCCACAGTCCTTCAAACGGCGCAGGATTCTTTCTGTGTCGTCATTTCTCTCCGGAGGCGGAGTTTACGGCCGGCTCAATATAATTTTTTACAGATGCGGTGAAAGCCGGCCAGTGAAAGGCCTTAATGGTGGGACCACCAGCGGAGCCTCAACAACTGCAGAGAGCTTCTGAAAGAGCTGCGGAGTTAAAGAGACCCGGGAAGACGCCTACCTTTGTTCCACTCAAAGGGCTCCATCTGCTGCTGCTGCTCGTGTCTTTATGTCCACCTGATGGGCAGCAGGCATCTGAGCTTCTCCTCTCTTTGTCTTCACTCTCTGGAGTGCAACTTAATTACCAACACAAGAGCAGCTTCCTGACTTCAGCAGACCTCAAGACAAAACCTCCACTCCAGCTTTTTACTTTCAAAGCTTGAATGGATGAAAAGTGAGTTAAAGCAGCTGCATGGCTCCAGCCCGTCACTCTGATAGATAAATAGATGCACTTTATTGATCCCAAATTGGGAAGCCACGCTGTTGCAGCACTAAAAATAATACAAAAAATAAAAAATAAACTAGACAGCAATTACAAGAAAGAGCCACAGTGAATCTGAATAGAACAGAAAAACAGATTTGCAAAAGGACAAGGACAGCTAGGTTTGATAAACCATCGGTGCAATATTTGCCATGGAGTCCAGAAAAGTCCAGAATATTGTCTGTCACATGGCAGTGAAGAGTTAATAAAGGTCCTGACTGAGTCCTTCCCTGGAACCGAGTCCTCACACACTGGCAGGGGATCAACAGCTGCAATAAACAAATATTATTTCATGCAGTTCAGAAGGGGGGAGGGGCTACTGCCCCCCCCCCCGACCCCCACCCCCCATAAATGAGGCTGTTTGTTAATGCGAGGCCTCTGACATTCTTTCACACCTGTCAATCATCTGTGGAGCGGTGGCCCTGTGTGTTGTCGATGATGGCTGGACGGGGAGTCTTGCAGAGCAGGCAGCTTTGCTCTCTCAGGGGTCTCTGCACCGCAGACAGTGTGCAGGAACTCAACTAATGCCGTAAACTCAAGCAGTGAACGTCCTTCCTACCACTCGTATGCAGAGTGAATGTGAAGGGCTGGACTGGGTCAATGCACAATCAAATACTGAACCTGCACATAATGCAATAAAGGCGCTGCTCTGGCTCTGGAATGGCCTTGTGTGTGTTGCTGGCAGTCATCAGCCTCCTGCATCTTGATGGTGCATGAAGATTACAGCGTGTAATCTGAGTGGGGAATGGGGAGCTGGCAGGGGAGCGGCTGGATGGATGAGAGGAGTCAGGAGAATTGGATGCCGGCGCTGGGACTCCGGCTCAGAGACGACACCTGCGATTGTTAAAGGACATTCACATTGCAACCGGGCTGAAAAACCAATAATACATGCAATTTGATTGTGTTTATATCAGAAATCGAAAGAGCCGTCATCTATCGAGGGGATGCAGAAAGTGAAGAAACCACAGGGATTGTATTTAAATGTTGAAAGTGGTCTTTGGTACGAGAACATTGCAGTGAAATGGACCTGCCGCTGCTTTATAAGGGCTGCCAAATGAAAGCGGTGCAGCGCAGGGTTTTAATCAGCGGGTTTCCATCTTGTTTGACACTGCAGCCGCAGCCAACAACACCATCAGACACATAAATAACAGGCCAAACAGCTGGGCCGGTCAGAGGACAGACAAGGGCAAGAGGCAAAAGGCCAAGCCCTGAATTAGACGGCAGTTCTGAATGAAATGAGTCCCATCTCAGCTCAGATTTATTGCTCAGTGGCAGACACACTCTGGTCATCACATGACCTCGAGAAAGGACAATTATGGCAACACACTCGCAATATTTACCGGGCCATTTTATGGCATTATATTCGCAAAAATAGCAAATACAATCAACATATAAAGTTTTTCTGAATAAGTTTGCTGGTCATTGGGTTTGGTTTTGGTTGCTGTTTGTTTTGAAAAAGTTCCACTGATTTTAAATGAAGTTTAGGCAGCTAAACAGTTAACAAACAGCCAATGTGTTCTGTGCCAAGACACAAATGTCTAGTTTGTTGTATTATACAATATTTAGTGTTTTACTATATAATTATATTATTATTTAAATTCTTAATAAACTTTTTATATTTATATATTTTTCCATCATTGATCTTATTTTATTTTATTTTTATTTTATTTTATTTCATTTCATTTTATTTCATTTTATTTTTGTTTTCAACATCAAGAGCCTGTTTCTCTCAGCCGGCCAACCAGGTTTGTCTGTTGTGTGCCCCGGAAGTGCTTCCTCCTTACCCAACGAGGTCAGAATGGCGGCTCGCAGCACATGAAGGGGACGAGACGGCAGCCGGCTTTATGATCGGAGAACATGTTTATAACGCCATGCAGCAGGCTGTCCGGTAACCGAAGCTCGTGCATGTTGTTCTTTTTCGCCTCGCGCTACATACGAAGTGCATTTAAAGTGGCGGACGCGGAGAGCGGCTCCCGAAGCGAACGCCGCAGCTAGCTGGTTAGCCTAGCATTAGCCACTGCTCGCTTCACCCACTTGGCTGGAAGCTAGCATTGACCTTAAGTGGAAGTCAGTGCGTCGAATTCATCTGTGGGAACTAAAACCAGGAAGTGGTCGACATGCTGTGAAACAGCGATTTTTACCTCGGACCGCGTGTTTTAATGTAATATAACGATGTAATAAACACGGTCCCTCGCTGGGGGAGGTTTATTATCACTGAATAAAAGAATGACTCTCAGCTAAATGTTTTCGTTGTGTTGCAACCGTACTGTAGTATAACGGTCGTTATGCAGCCAATAACACCGTCATCAGTTCAGTCTGAGACTCGTTATCAGAAGCTTCTGGACCAACTTCACTGTGTCAAGCTTGAACTGTGTTTGTGATTCGGCAAGGCAGCTGTAATATTGGCTGTCAGTACTTGAGATGAGCGTGTGACGGCGACGTGACGTCAGAATCAGCTTTATTGACCAAGTTTGTAGAGGCCAAACAAGGAAGTTGACTCCGGTGTTTTCTCTACTCTACTACTTAGGGTTAAAAATCACGCCACAGAATAAGTAAAAAAGTGAGGGTAAGCAAGGAAACAATGACGTCATTATCTGCCAGGGGGAAGGGAGGAAAGAAATGATGGAATAACGGAAGGTTTCCCAGCGTTCTATCGCTGTTTGACCGCAGTCAGGAGGAGCTCCTCTAGTTTGGGGCGTCCTGACTGTTCCAGCTGGAATTAAATGCATTCTTTTACGGAAGACTTGTGTTTAAAACTCCACTCTGCACTTTGTGTGTGTGTGTATAAATGTGTCTTACCGTCTACCCTTTGTGTATTATTACTGTTAGCGCTGCTATTATTGCTCCTTCTCTTTTAGCTGCCTAGGGACTGCAGATGTAAATTAGCATGCTCGCTAACTCTGACGCGTTGCCATCTTTAGTCACACGAGGATGTTCATTAATGCGTATTGTCCCTTTTAGATAAATGAATAAAATTGATTTTTTTGGGCTATTTTTTTTTCCAGCCTACTCACCCAGTCTGTGTCACTTTGAAGACGACAACATGTTTTGTCCCTGGCTGCAGGTTTGCTGGGTGTAAGTGTGAAACAGAAAGTGCTTCAAAATGCCTCCAGATGCAACCAAACAGCACACAGCCTCATGCAGCTGCGCCGGAGAGATCCCTCCAGCTGGCTGACGTACCAGCACCTCAACTTCCTCAAGCGACAGGTGCACTTGGCTCCCAAATGTTTCTGTGCTTTATGCCCCCCCCCCCCCTTTTTTTTTTAATACATTCAGCCAAATGATAAAAAATACCTCAATACTTTTCCTTAATTTTGACTTTTGTTGCGCTCTCGTTTTTCTCAACGTGAATAAAATCATGTTGTTTGTCTCCTCGCAGTATGTGGCGAAGAACAACAGTGAGCTCCATCAGCGCGCTGTCCCCAAACGCACTCCTGTTGTCACCGCCGTCGATGAGGGCGACGACGGCGTTGAACGACGGGTGCAGAGAATTCCGACGATCGAGCCCCCGACGATTCCACCGCCAGCACGAGCGGCCGTTAAGGCTCCACCCGCTGCGCCCACCTTTGACCTTGCCACTAAAGACGTGGCGGCAGCGGGGAAGAGTGACCCTGCCAGTGGCGCGGTGGCGGCAGCGGGGAAGTCGGACGAGACGCCTCACATCCACGAGGAGACGGACGAGGCGAGGGAGGCGCGGCTGGACAAGCAGTGGAAGCAGCTGAAGGTGGATGTAGGCGACCTGCCGGACATCTACGCCAGGCTGTCCAAGTTCAAGCTCACAGGTAAACTGGAGGGAGCAATAGAAATGATCATCTGGGCTCCAGGTTGCTTCCATGCATCTTCCATCCACTGCGAGTGTGAACAGTGTACTTGCTGTTTGTTTGTTTTTTATTATTCCGGTGTATTTGGCAGCGGTGGGCGTCAATATTAGTTTAATAAATGACAAGTAATTGGTACTATTTTAGGTCCTCCAAAAATGAATTGTTTGATTAATGAGTTGATTGGAAAAAACCGATCTGTAGATTAATCAATGAAAACGAATGGCGAGGTGTCGCCCCAGTATTTTGCTGCTGACTAACCTCTGACCTTTGTGCAGATCAGAACTTTGGTAAACATTCTAGTTCCTGCATTAATGTTCAACGGGTTTATCAGTAAGGCAGTGAAAATGAGAGGACGTGTGAATGTTCACTTAGCAAGTGCATCTCCAGAATGCTGATTGGTTGCCTACTGCAGTGGTGAGATGGTTGCTGGAGATCCAGCTGCCACGGCAGGACACCTGCAGTGCGTCTCCACCTGTGGCCGACACCTCTTGTTTTTTTTCTGGCTTGTTGCAGCGCTGGTGGTCACGACTGCAGCCGCTGGTTATGCAATGGCTCCGGTGCCCTTTGACCCCCTCATGTTCTTTGTGTCGTCTCTGGGAACGGGCCTGGCCTCCTGCACTGCAAACTCCATCAACCAGGTCAGTCAAAGGTCGGCTCGCCCTGACCTCCACCCTGCAGGCGCCCTGCAGTCCTGCTCAGACTCCGCCTCCAGCCACCGAGGAGCTGCTTGATGAGGCGTGATTATTGCTAGTCAATATTAACATCACTTTCACAACCTTCAGCCTCTGCAGTGCTGAGGGAGAGTGGATGCTGGGATTCTTCAGGCTGTTTTCTTTGAACTGCGTCTCCCCTGAAGGTGGAGAAACTCCCGGGCTGTCATTTAATCACTGTAGGTTCCTTTTGGAAACGTCTTCACAAGGACTTTAGAATGTGGAAGATCTGTGAAGGTCTACTGCAGACACAAACAGACACACAACCAGTGGCTCCTCTGGTGAAGGAGGACCTTCACATCTGCAGTATTTGGTGGAAACTTCAAAGCAAAATGAAAAAAAGCTCCGTTACATTTGCATTTTCTCACTGGACAGTTTGCTGTGGTGCCGACGAGTTGAGTTGACCCATTGGTGAAACTGGTCAGGCAGACAGGCAGGCAGACAGGCAGGCAGACAGAGAGTCAGGCAGACAGACAGACAGTCAGACAGACAGACAGACAGACAGATAGACAGTCAGGCAGACAGACAGACAGACAGGCAGGCAGACAGACAGACAGGCAGGCAGGCAGACAGACAGACAGTCAGACAGACAGGCAGATAGACAGACAGACAGACAGGCAGACAGACAGACATCCACAGGATCTTTGGAGTCTATGCCAGGCAGTCCTGTGAATGTCTGGGAAAACACTGGGATGGATGGATGGATGGATGGATGGATGGGTGGGTGGATGGATGGGTGGGTGGATGGATAGGTGGATGGGTGGGTGGGTGGGTGGGTGGGTAGGTAGATAGATAGATGTATATACTTTATTGATCCTGTCCTCCTCCTGCTGCCTGATGGTGGCGCTGTCAGCAGGACCTCCAGGGTGAGCTGAGCGTTTTCTTTGGAAGGAAAATGTTTCTGCTGGTTAGTTGTTGTCCAGTTCTCCAGTGAGGTGTGCAGTGTCACTGGTCAGAGTCAGTGGCTGAGGCTCCTCCGTGCTCCTCTTCCTCACTCTCAGCAGGTGTGTCAATAGCCTCAGGCATTTGAGCAATGTGCCCCTGCTGCTGGTCTCCTGACACTGGGCCTGATGAGTGAAGTCAGCGGCAGCTGGGTGGGCGTCCCTCCACCTGTGGCTCCTCCCTCACCTCCGTCCTGTCGCTCTTCATTTCCACCGCTAACTCCTGAGCCCTGAGCTGCCTCTGTGTTGGCTCCTCCCCCTCCCTCTCCCCCAGGTGGAGTCTAGTTTCAGACCTGCTCCAGCTGGATGTCCAGTCCACTGTCACTGGCTGCGTTTCCATCACCCCTAGAACCTCAACATGGCCACCAGCTCCTCTGGGAGGAGCCTCTCAGACAGCGCCACCTGGTGGAACCTCTCCAACAGGGCCACCAGGTTGTGACTCTCATCAGGTGGTTTCTCACACGCGTCCACACAGAGGAACATCACTACAGTGTCATGGAAACACTTTGTTCCCGTTGACGTACGGGGTCACGTGACCAGTGGACTGACCAGTGAAAATGGCGCGTTGTGATTGGACGGAGGAGGAGACGGAATATTTTTTTTACAAGTCATCAAAGAGGAAAATAGAGCAAGCATCCTGTCAGCCAACATGTCACCATGTCAGCTCCATCCAGGCCAATACCTGCATCCTCCTCAAGGTGGCGTCTCTGGGGAGCAGATTCCACCACAGTTACTGCTTCTGATCTCCACACCGTGCAGTGGAAACACCTGCAAATCACAATGGTACCTTGTCCAAGTCTTAGAAACATGGCTTTTATTTTGTAAAAAGCTGTCATGGAAACGCAGCCGATGGATGATATTGATCCACTCAAAGGTTAAAGGTTAACAACACATTCTGCAAGTACCATGTTCATACACTTGACTCCATTAGGTTTATTAACTAATGAGGTTTCCAGGAGCACATTTCACATGGACGGAACCTCTGCTGTCTCACTTATTGACTGCCGGACTGAAGTTCTTCTCAGAGCAGTCTGGGGAGTTGAAGGAAGCTCACTTTTAATGTCCTCTAACGAGAGCGTCAGCACGATACGATGACGGCCGTGCGAGCGCCGCTGGAGGTCGGAGAGTCTCAGCTTTCATTTTGCTCTTCTCAGTGTGTGTGAATTCAGCGAGGAGACAACGAAGAGGAAGCTGTCACGAGTTTCAGCGGGGATTTCACCACCGCTGTTGCTTTTGGCAGCGGTGGTGGCACCGCTGACTGTTGGATGCCAAGGAATGATGGAGGTGTTTTTCTGTGTGTGCAGCTGTGTCGCTACTGTGCACACCTGAGTGAGTGTCGTGTTCCGGCACGTCGGCGGCGACGGGTTTGCGTGTGACGGTGGCCTGAACCGCTCATCAGCATCGGGTAATTACGCCGCTGATGATTGGCCTGCAGCGGTGAAGTTGGGAGTTTTGAGATTGTCGTTGGATTGGAGAGGTTTGCTTTCCTCACTGAGGCTGTTGGAGCAGCAGCAGCAGCGGCGGCAGCGGCAGCAGCAGCGGCAGCAGCGGCAGTGGCAGCAGCAGCAGCAGCAGCAGCGGCAGCAGCAGCAGCAGCAGCAGCAGCAGCAGCGGCAGCAGCAGCAGCAGCAGCAGCAGCAGCTGCTGTTTTTCTCTCCTGCACTCTGCACTGGCAGTGTGTGCCAGTCAGCACTGGATCCAGCCAGCGCTGGGTGCTGTTGTTGTTTGGAGCTCATTATGTGGAGGATGAACCCTTCCAGTTGTGGCAACTGGTTTACGAGGGGGTCCCACACACACACACACAACATCAAGGCGTAACACAGCTCGGCACCGCACAATGAGAAGAAAGAAAGCCGTGCAATGCAAATATAATCACGCACAATGGAATCATGAGAGCATCGGAGGTACGAGAGTCATGGAGAGCGGTTGCAGGCAGGTGTCTGTGCAGGTGTCTGTGCAGGTGTTGAGTGAGGTGCGGTGACAGTCGGTGAAAGCGTGGACTCGGTGTTTGAAGTGAAGTGGATGCAGTTTGATTGCAGCAGTGCAGCGATGGAGATCCAATACCGGAGGTGTGACTCGGCACGCCGGCGTCACCTGACCCGTCACGGCCCGTTGGAGCGCCGGCACCTTTGTGTACTTGTCAGAGCCGCACCCTCACCCGCCTTCACCTGCGTGCCACGGTGCTCCGCAGCTTTGGCCGGCGCTCTGTGTTTTGCATAATGGCGCCTGGGAGAAGAAAGGAGGAAAACACGCAGGCCTCAGATCTGCTGCCAGCTCTCTGCTTTTCTGCTCTCGGCCTGCTTTCATGTGGAGCGGCGTCTGAGGCCCTCGGCAAAGCAACATGTCTTCTGCCAAGACAAAATGGCTTGGCAGAAGCCATCAGGGAGGAGAACGTGAGGATGGACTTCCTGTGGGTTCCTCTGCCGGACCTTCATCCCTGACCCTGACCCCTGACCCTGACCCAGCAGGAGGGGAACCTGTGTGTTTGTGTGTGTGTGTGGGTGGGGCAGGGGGGTGCAAAAGGGTTGGGCTGTTGGAAGCGGTGGCCGGGACCTCCAGGGGTTGAGCTGTCAGGATCCAGTGCGGTTCTGCTGGGACGAACCCGCAGGGTTTGAGTTAAAGTGCCACTGGAACTGGGAAAGCAGCCGGAGTCACGGAACGGTCCTGGAGTCACTGTCTAGACCCCCGACCCTGCTGGAGCACCGGCACTGGCGGGGGGGGGGGGGGGGGGGGACTGGACTGAACTGGACTGAAACTTCACGAGGCGGTACCACTGATCCTATTCATCGGTTCTGTAGCGCTTCACTGAGTTTGGGAAAGTTGGGAAAGTTACCCAGAGCTGCTTTAATGGCAACAATGTATTTGTGTAGCAGTGAGGTTTGAAAAGATGTGCTTCCTTCTGAGACTGGCCTCCTATCAAAACACTGAATGGAAGCCAGCCAGCCAGTGGGAGTATTTCATTGGGTGCTCGTTCAGGCCCCACCCCCCACCACTGACAGCTTCTCCATGTTGATGCCTCCACCTGCTGCCACTGCGGCCTGTTGGTGAGCTCCAGTGGAGAAAGCCAACCTTCAACCAGAGGCCAGGGCCTCTCCAACAGAGCTCCCAGTGTTCCTCTCTTCCCCCAGGCCCCGCCCACAGCGCCCTCTGCAGGTGTTGCAGCCGTCATCACCTGCCAGTCTGGCTGCCGCTTGAGCTAATTGGATAATTGTCTGAGCGGAGGGTCTCCCTCTCTGCCGGGCCTGGGGTCCGTGTGACTCAGACCCGGCTGGCGCTCCAGACTAGCGCCCCCCGGCTGTCCAGGCAGCGAGGTGCAGGTTCCTCACAGCTCCTCTCCTCTCTGCTGTTGGCGACTGGAAGTTCTGCTCCTCGGTGGCCTCCAGGGCTCTGCTGTGGTGAGTTGACTTGTGTGTCTGTGGACTGGCTGGCACGCTACAGACGGGCCCTCACAAGCCCCCCTGCCCCCCTCTCCTCCCCCACCACACACACACACACACACACACACACCCCAGCGCCCCCCTCCAGCTCGTCACGCACCTCACTGCTCCAGACTGCAGCAGCAGCAGCAGCAGCAGCAGCAGCAGCAGCGGTGGCCTCTGGACCTGTGCAGACATGCATTATTTACCCTGCTGCCCCCCCACCCCACCCCTCCTGTATGCATCTTGGCCACCTCCTCGGAGGATAGGCCTATAATGCTGAACAGGGTTTGTGGTGAGTTTGGTCTTGAAAGATTTAAAGCTTCGGTTCCACAGTTTGTTTTTTTTTTCTCTAAAAAAAAAAAAAAAAAAAGTCTTGTCAGAAATTCAGTTGTGTGTTTCTGCCTCGTACGAGGGAACAAATCAGCGGTGACGTAAACCAGCCTCTTATTTATGTAGTTAAAACACACAAACATTTCCATCATCCTGAGCAATAATAATAATAATAATAATAATCATCCTGAATGAAAGTGAAGAGAGTGGAGAAGAATCTTATATAATCTGCCCGGTTACCCCAAAGAAACTCCAATAAAACATCACAACAACACAATATTAAAATGTTCTTAATAATAACAACAAGTACGATAACAACAATAATAATAAAACTAAGTAGCAAAGTAACTAAGTACCATTCTACTTTCAGTACAATTCCCTTGAGTGCACCTCAAACATTTAGAAAATCTGACATGATTATTTATTATTTATTTTTCATCACAACAGTCAGAAACAAACATTGTTTATCCTAAAAACCTGAGGAATGAGTGAGTGATGTCACATGACCTGAGGAGCACTCAGTGACTGGTGGAGGCACTGGCACTTTAAAAGCCTGTGTGTGTGTGTGTGTGTGTGTGTGTGTGTGTGTGTGTGTGTGTGTCTTATCTCCAGTGCCAGTGTTTGCAGTGCTGCCAGCGTGCTCATCGTTGGCCACAGGTTTCAGAGGTCACTCTGGTGGGGGGGGGGGGGGGGGGGGGTGCCAACGGCAAAGTCAAGCACCACTGCCTGTGTATCTCACACACACACACACACACACACACACTCCAGTCTCAGTTCCTTTTACAGTGGGGTGTGTGAGCATCACTGCCTGGCTACACAGTCGTTCCTCAGTAAATCCACAATGTTGTGTCTGCAACACAACAACAAGGCAGCAGCAACTCAGAAAGAGGCGGCAGAGACGTGTGAGTCACGTCAGCCTGAACATCAACACAACAATGCAACAACAGCAGCACGAAGCTGAAGATGGTGTGTGTGTGTGTGTGTGTGTGTGTGTGTGTGTGTGTGTGTGTGTGTGTGTGTGTGTGTGTGTGTGTGTGTGTGTGTGCGCAGCCTCCTCCTCCCTCTCCAGTGTGAAAGGTGTGGGTTATGTGGAGCAGCCGCTGAACACCTGCCATGCAGATGGAAAGATGCTCCCGTCCTCGCGGCCACTCACAGAAAAGAGCAAATGTGCACCTCTGCCCTCCAAACTGCAGAGGTTTTGTTTGACTGCGCTGCGCCAAGCTGTTCCTGGGTTGCCTGGGAGGAGACGTCCTCTCTTTTTAATTGCACCCCAGCACCAACAAAATGATGGCGACGGTCGTTCCTCTCTCTGAGCGGGATTAAGATGAATATTTAACAACCCTGTTTAATAGTTAATTTGTTGAAGGGGTTTTGTTTTGGCCTCAGTCGAGCGGCGCGGTGGTTAATTCTCCCTCCGAGCCGACGCGGCCCTGCTGGTCAGACGGGAGACAGCAGACGGTTTGCTGTGATAAGGCCATTAAAGGGTTAATCCGTCTAGTGAGGAGCCCCGAGACCACGCCTGCAGGGCCGCTGCAGCCAGGACCAGGGCCAGGCTGCCTCACACTCAGTGTGTGTGTGTGTGTGTGTGTGTGTGTGTGTGTGTGTGTGTGTGTTCTTTTGACTTCTTTTCATTTTTAGTGTTGTTTTTTTTCTCCCCGTCTGCCAGATGCTCCATTGTGTAGCGTTTGATCATGGTGTCAGAGTTGAAGACTGTGAAAGGTGAACGAGTTTAAGTGGAGCTGGAGGTGATTCATTTGCACACTGTTGACTGGCAACTGTCAAAATTCTTCACCTCTGATTTCACACTGCGCAGCTTTTTGTTCTTCTCCTGTAAAATCCTAGAGATGGCCGAGTGTCCTTGTGCTGTCTAAGAGAGAGAGAGGAGGAGGAGTCAGGAGAAAGTGCCAAGACAGCCCCTTCTCCCCTGATTAGTTGTTAATTAGTTCTCTGGCTTTAGGTTTTTAGGATAAAATACTTTCAAGCTGAACGACTGTTAAAAAAAACAAAGCAAAAAGTTGATAAAGCCAAGTAGAAAACGGGCAATAACAGCAACATTTGTTGTTTTAATAGTTGTGCCATTGTGTTATTTCAGACCTGCTGAAGTTGCACAATGTTTTTTTCTTACTGGAGAGAAAACAAGAAATTAAAAAAGTCATTAGTGTCCACACACACACACACACACACACACACACACACACACACACACACACACACACACTGGACTGCACTGGAAACCCAAGCTGTGTGTCCAGTGAGAATGAAGCTGAACTTTGATGAATTATTGGATTAGTGCAAGTTGTAGCTATGCAATTTTTCAAAGGGTAGTGCATGCACACACACACACACACACACACACACACACACACACACACACGTGTGTGCGTGTTAGAAGGCGAGGAATGCTCGTCCTCTTTCATCGCTGCCGGTGTTTTGTGAGAACGTCACAGCAGAGACTCTCACGCACATGCAGCCTCTCCAGGCCGACGCTGCCAAGACTTGTTTGTGCAAACACACCTCAACCACACAAGAGCCGCCGCCGCCGCCGCCGCTGACTGACTGGCTGGCTGGGTGGCTGACTGGCTGACTGGCTGACTGGCTGAGTGACTGGCTGACTGGCTGGCTGATGAGCAGGTGGGCCGCCACTCCTCCACCTCCCTGATTAGCTGCTGTTGCTGCTGTTTGACAAAACACTGTGATTACGGCCTTCAGTGCCCTGGACGGTGAGATGAAGGTCCATTCAGAGCCCAGTCACTCAGTGGGCCTGGTGGGGGGGCGGGGCCTCCACACGCTGCCTTTCAGCAGCAGTGAGCTCACACGCTGCCTGGACGCTGCTGATGACATGAGGGGTTTGATCCCAGGCGTTCCTGCTGTGGTCTGCTGACTGACGAGCCAATGGCTTTAATAGGCTGGATACCAGTCACTGGAACACTCCCACTGGAACACGCCCACTGGATCACTCCCACTGGAACACGCCCACTGGCTGCCATTCACAATGGTTTTGATGATCCGGTGCCAATGTCAACACCTTGGTTTCAATCACTTCCATAACGCTACTTGTTGTTTTGACGCCAGCTGATTCCAATCAGGATTTCCTCCAAATCCACTTTGTCTTCCCGTCCTAGTTTCTGATCCACCTTCATGAAGTGAGGCCACTTTAGCATCTTTGGCGCTAATGACGCTAATCAACAATAGTTTTCCAGTTTCTTTCTCTCCCTCCTCCGTCACGTGGAAGCCAATCAGCGGCCACTTTAGATGGTGATGCCAAATGATGATTGGCTGGCAGACGCTGAGATGGACTTTGTTGGATAGGTTGGAATTTGGCAGTGAAAGATGATTGGTTGTTTGATATTCAAAGGTTTTGGTTGGTGCTCCAGACAAATGGAAAAGTCTTGAATCAATGAAAATATTCTCCACCTACAACAGTTTGTGCGTCCACGCTGGGTCAACGCTGCCCTGCTTGGAGAATGGCGAGTGTTGCAGGAATACAGTGGGTGTTGGCGCAGCATGTGAAGCCTGTGCACTTCACACTGTGTAGAGGTTCTCATGAAGCTCCAGCTCGCCCCAGTATCTGAAGGTAATTTAGCCAAAGGCAAATGGGAACACTCTTTGTGACGGTGACATCCGTGGCTAATTAACAAAAAACAAGCACTTGTGTTTTCTGAGTGCGCTCGCTGTGAGAGCTGAATGCTAATTCAGAGCGCCGCCGCCTGCCAGGCTGCTGAGAAAACAACACGCTGCCCCAGCGGCACCGAGGTTCCTCCACAGTGAAGCGTTGGGTGTGTCTCGCACTCTGAGCATCACTTTGTCAAGCGTTCATCGACGTGTTAGCGATGTGAAGGTGTCCGGCTTGGAGGGTTTCTGCTGTCTGACAATAGGAACCCTCACAATGGAGCGCTGTCCTTGATGGAACATGGAAGAAGGAAACCAACTGCTCACATGCCTTCATTGAGCAGAAGTGAATGTACTGGGTCGACGGTGATTGGTGCAACGCCGGGCAACTAGGAGTCATCTTTCATCCCCAGTTTTCACTTCATTTCCTCCTTGTTAATCAATCTCTGGAGCTGTGTAGCCGTTGGCCCAATTAGCCTCACCCGGCTCTCCTGCACTCGCTACAAAGGTTACAAAGGTGGCACTGTGATGCACAAAGGGGTCCAGTAGCTCTGCCTCTTTGGCTGCCACCAGGTCTTTGGGTGTGGCCTGTTTGAGTGGACTTTAAAGACCTGCAGTCTGTCATGAGCAAACTGTCCATCAGCATTAACTACCAGGTCAGCTCAGAGGAAACTACCGCGTCAACTCCAGCTGAGGATCATAATGACACGTGATTTGCTTGCACGTGATAAACACCACATTATAACGTCATACACAACATATTATACATGTGTTATTATGCAACACAACAATGGATTTTTCTTGATTGACGGATTTGTTCCTGCAGCCTTGCGGCTGTGTTTCCCCTCAGTGCAGAGTGAGGTCTGAGGGAGTGCGTCCTGGGGTCTCCACCCCTGTAGCAGCGCTTGATTAATGTGACCTTTTCACACTTTCCATTCAGTCAAAAGTACAAACTGCTGCTCCAGCACAGAGAGTGTGGTCTTTTGTCTGCACTGCAGCTCACCCGTTCAGTGCGACTTCAGTAGAAGTGGTGGGTGTGGACGCACTGGAGCTCCACTGTCATGTGACTGCAACCTCACTGGCTGTTGCATTAATGCAGACCTGGAACTGGTGCAACGTTCCACTGTGTCAATGTCCTCATACTCATTAAAACATCATTGAATATGATTTATCTCCCTCAAAGCGTCATTGTGAGGAGAAGAGCAGTTGTTTGCTCACGGGCAGAAGAACACAACATATTTCACATATAGTGAATATTTTAACATTGAAGATTGTTTCCAACACTCAAGTTTACAGAACTTCCTGCTCCGGGACAAAGAAGGGAAACAATGACACTGATTCCGATTCAAAGACACTGCACTGTGTGTTGGATCTTATCAAAAAACGTCAAAACAAAACAAAATCAACAGAATCTTCTGTGAGGATGCAAAGCGAGATGTTTTAAGACAGGAGACGTGTCCAAGCATGCCAGAAGGTCTTTGTTAGCTTCTATCTCCAGCAGAGCAGCCGGCTGGAGAAGATGCTGTCCTGCAGATGACTTATCGCCACAGTCTGGTCTTTGCTTGGGTTCAACCTTCACACTCTGGACCTCCTGGATTCTGGAGCACAGCACAACCGGCTGGATAATTCTGACATTTAGACTTCATTAAAGCGACCTTTAATGAAGGTCAATCAGCAGGACCAAGTCTGGACTAGTTCTTGCTGCTGACTCTGTAGCTGGGCGTGGCTTCCTACAGGTTAGCATCGAGTCAGGTTGACCTCCAGCCAGGGTTTAGACATAGCCTCACTCTGGATCAGTTTGGCCTTGTGATGTCATCATCCTCCTCCTGATGTGAGCGACTTGTTGACAGAAGGCGTCCAGATGAAGGCCTCCATGTTTCCACGGGTCACAAACGCAAATGTGACCCAAAGGTGCTGACGGCTGCTGTCGTTGGAGAAGAACGCTTCCACCAGGACCGTCCGTCCGTCCGTCCGTCCGTCCGAGCCCCATTAAAGCTGACAGTGTTGGAGGTCGGATGCAGCTGCTCAGTAAACGTCCCAAACACACATCCCACCCCACCCACATCCACCACCACCCAAATGTACACACAGCCGTGCACACGTCTCCTGACTGGAGTTCACAGCCGAGAGCCTTTCACAGCAGATGACATCATGTCACTCTCACTCTGGAAGGGTTAGCCGCGGTGGCACCTCCCACTGTTTACTTCTCTTTTAAACAAGTGGCCACACACACACACACACACACACACACACACAGCAGGGCTCCACATACTGATTTTTTTGTTTTTGTTTTTAATTCTGATCATGTGTG
The DNA here is from genome assembly GCF_046127955.1 of Nelusetta ayraudi. Taxonomy (NCBI): domain Eukaryota; kingdom Metazoa; phylum Chordata; class Actinopteri; order Tetraodontiformes; family Monacanthidae; genus Nelusetta; species Nelusetta ayraudi. The sequence goes on from NW_027466280.1 coordinate 130,683, forward strand.
GGCAACATGAGAAAGTCAACCGAAAAATAAACCCACTACAAAACCAATGAAAATAGTTGTTAGTTGTAGTTGTCAAACAACAACAGTAACATGTCAGTAAATATGAAGGCAGCCTATTCCAGAAAGAGCAGAACGAGGGAGAAGCTTTGTTTAGACCTTCACCTTCTCCCCCAAACACACCCGTTTACATTACACACATTTGCAGTAAATAGATTTAGAACATACAAATATATACATATATATATATATATACATATGTATATGTATATATATATATATATATATATATATATATGTATGTATGTATGTGTATATATATATATATATATATATATATGTATGTATGTATATATATGTATGTATGTATATATATATGTATGTATATATATGTATGTATGTATATATATGTATGTATGTATATATATATATATATGTGTATATATAGGATACATGTATGAATGTATCCTATACATTCATACATGTATAGGATATACATTTATGAATCCAGATGAACGACCAGGTGCTTAAAGCCCTCACAGGTCAGTTTTTGGAGACCGTACTGGAAACCCTTCCAGTTTGTCCACTTCCTCAATGCTAATCAGGAACCTGAGGTGAAAAATAAAGGCCACTGATTGGTCAGACGGTTAACCTATCAGGTGCAGACTAACTAACGATGTAGCTGGCAGGCTCTTGAGCCCAGGAATTAGTGTGGTAGTTTCACAGCTGAGTGAAGATCAGTGTGCTGGCCAACAGACTTTTGGCCAGCAACTCTTCACCACTTCAGAGTGAACTTCTGAAAGTCTGCTGAGGATTTGGCTGCACGTCCTGCTGCCGTTCCAGAGTTGTCACATTTATGAATGGAGTTTTGAGGTCATGATTGGGTAGACTCACACACCCCACCATCCCCTCTGTGAGTTTAAACAAACAGCCTGGACTCAATTAGCTCTTTGTGAAGAACCATCTCTTGATCCTTCTCCTCCCAGTCCAATTGCTGTCCAGCAAAGGCTTTGGTTCGTAATCCCAGTTCCTCCCTCCTCGCTCGCTCTGTGAGGCTCTGTGGCTTGGTCCACTTTCAGGGTTTATGATGAAAGAGGAGATGGATCTGTGTATAACCTGGACTGGGTGGCTAAGCTAACCAGTTCTTTTTTGAAAGAGATAAGAAACAGACGTTGGCCATTCAATTTATCCATCCGTCCAGTATTCAGAGAGTCTGTCTGACCTTCTCAGCAGACTCTCTGCTGGTGTGTGACTGGACCAGGTGTGACTCTGATCCCTTCCCTGGTACCGCCCAGTCCCCTGTCCCTCCTTGGCGTGCCGATCCTCGGAGGCAACATCTGTCAGCCGTCCACACGCAGCAACATTCCAGACGGCCGTGCGTCTCGCTGTTGTCACCCGCCACCTCGGCAGCAGATAGCGTGAAGTAAACAGCAGTGTGTTCCTGGGACACAGATGAGGTGGTGGAGATGCACGTGTGAACACTCTCCTGTCAAGAATGTGTTTATTTCTTGGCTTCACACTCCAAGCCCAAACAATTTAGCTCGTGTTGGCTAAGCTGTGGCTAACAGAGAGCTGCTGCTGCTGCTGCTGCTGCTGCTTCAGACCCAACCAGGGGGAGGGATTTGACTCTCCCTTGGTGACATCACAGAGGGCAGAGTTGTGGTTTCAGCAGCAGTGGAGGATGGACTGTTGTTCTTCCTGTGGAGCCCACTGACAGGAACCACTGATGAAGTCAAGTCTGTAGCTTTGGACCTTCAGAGTAGCCAACACAAAGTTCTTGACTGACACTCTGATGAGTTGAGAAGCTTTTAGCAGCGTTTAGCTTTTAGCAGCGTTTAGCTTTTAGCAGCGTTTAGCTTTTAGCAGCGTTTAGCTTTTAGCAGCCTGCCAATGTCGGCATACTGCTGAGCTCGTCGTTCACACAACAGAGCTGAACAATGACTTTGTGTTGTGACACTCAAGTCCATGTTGCCTCCTTTTCCATTTCCTTGTCATGTGACTTCAGAACCTCTGCTGATTGGCTGCTCCATTGACTGTACCTTTGAGGGACTTTGGTCCATGTCAGTGACTGGGCTGTCTGTCAAGTGGCTGGTCAGAGACGCTGCTGAAGGTCCAGCTGTCAGAGCTCTGCGGCCTCAGTCAACACACTGCGTGCAAACAGGTGACCTGCTGCTGCTGCTGCTGCTGCTGCTGCTGCTGCTGCTGCTGCTGCGACATGATGACTCGGCTTTTGTTGTTGGGCTCAGCCTCCTGAGCTGCACCTGGACTTCTCTCTGCACAGACCCAGACGGTGTGTTGATGTTGTGTTGACGACGCTGCTGCGGCCGCTCGGCCTGGTGTTTAGCTGCACCTCCTGCCTCCTGAGTAAACACTGTACGTGTGCAGTGTGTCGTTATCAAGCCCCCTCCATCCAACCTGGCTCCCATTCTTTTTAATGCAGTTTGCCTCCCAGCACAGACGGCCTAAAGGGTTGTATCATTCACACTGCAGGTCATAGAGCATCATGCGCGCTACCCATCGTGCCTCATTAACTCCTGTGAAACATCAGGCCACATCAGTCAATCAGGAGGAGCCAAGACACAGCAGCATGTACCATGCTGTGACTTCTCTTTGGAATGATTCAAAGTCCATGACTGAAAAATTGTGCCATAGAAAAATCTGTCATGAACTGCGTTTCCGGTCGTCCTGCCAGCCATTCTCGAGGCGTTTCTTTTTGCATTGCGGTCTATGGGAAACATGTTTGTTGGGCCGAATGGGGTTTTTGTTTGCAGTACCTGAAACGACCTGCCCAAGGTGGTTTCAATCCATCTGGCAAAAACCTGATTTCATGTGATTTGTGACTGTTCAGACTGCAAAGATCCATCCGCTTTCAATGTGAATGGGCTACAAATCTGATTCTGGCTGGCAGTCTGACCCCAGTGTGGCCTACAAGTCTGCAGGGTCTCAGTCGCCCAGGTGGTCCTCATGCAGAAGGTCAGAGACAACTGGACTGGTTTGACTCTCCTGAGGACGTTGCAGCTCTCGTGTCCAGAAGGCTTCTTCACTTCTGAGAAGGTTGTGGAGCCCCATGTTTCTCACCACCAGGAGGAGGTTGGAGGCGGGCCTAAATGCTGTTGGTACCGCCTGTCAGCAAATGTTTTATATATGCTAAGACCTCCAACCTCCAAGATAGCAATGGCAGTCCATTTGCCTTAACACTATCTTTCTACAGTCAGTGAATAAGGTAGCAGCAGCAGAGCAGCAGCAGCAGCAGCAGCAGCAGAGCAGCAGAGCAGCAGCAGCAGCAGCAGCAGCAGCACAGCTTCAGAACCTCCTCACTGCTGCAGCTTCCCTGCAGATCACATCTTGGCTCACGTTCAGCGTGGAGCTGCAGCTCAGCTAAACAAGGACAGGAAGTGCTGAGTGTCTGCAGGCTGTTGTCACTTCAGCTGTGGTTGGTTGGAGGATCAGGTTCTGTCTTTGATAGAGGCTCCGCCCCTCCTTTGCCTCTCACTCTGCTCTCGCCTGTTTACCATCCCAACTGTCTGCACCGTAATTGTTTCAACAGTTCTCTGCGTGTCTGCGTGCGTGTGCGCACGTATATGTGTACATGATTGGAAGCAGCAGGAGGCTCCTCCTCATAACATCCACTGCTGTGTTGTGTCGTGGTTCCAGTCCTGATCAGGGTCCAGACCCAGGACCCGGACCAGCTCCGTCAGTTCTAATCTCCCATTTTACCCATGGCTTCCTTTGCGAGGAGACGTGACGAGAACTTCTGACCAGGACTGTGATGGACTCACTGTGCTCGTGTCAGTCTGTTTGTCAATGGGTCCAGATGACAGTACAGTATCATAGAGCCAACCTTGCCCTGGCAAACGCCCTCAGTAATTGTTGTCTAAATAATGCGGTAGTATTTCATGTTTACTTCCTATCGATATAAAAGAGCCGGTATTCAGTCTTGATCAGTACTTCTGTGTCTGGAGGTCCGGATGCTTGCGTGCATGCTGAGGACGCTCTGGACTTCCAGTGAAAGACTGAACGTCATCCTGGTCTCTCTGTGTTTCTATGATGTTGGTGGAGTTTGCAGCCTCAGGCCAGAGCCGCTTTACCACGCCGCCACTTTAAGAGGTGCCGCGGGCGTGGACGCGTTCATTTCAAACCAAGCAAAAGTTTGACACCTCCAGGACCAGCAGCAGTACCAGCAGTACCAGCAGTACCAGCAGCAGCAGCAGCAGCAGCAGCAGCAGCAGCAGCAGACGGGCAACACAAGCGGCCTAATGATGATTGGACGGGCTGAACCTGCGCTGCAGCAGCTGGCTGGGGGTAACGAGCTCCTGATGGGAAGCAGATGAGGAAGCAGAACGAGGAGCTCACAAGCAGCCGCTCTGTTCGGGACTTTTTAACCCGAGACCTCCTCGTTGGTTCGGTCTGGTACCGCTGCTGTTGGCGGGGCTGCTCCTCTGAAGCCCCTCCCCCCTTCCTGCCTTTGTTGACAGTGCAGGTGTGACAGAAGACTGCAGGTCCACTGGAGGATTTCTGGCCCTTCTTTGGGTTTTTATGTGAGCGGCGCTGCAGCGAGCCGGCCTGCGGGGGATGCTCTGCAGCCCTGGCCCCGCCCCCCCAGTGTGCAGCTCTCTTTCTCTCTCTCTCTCTCCGGCGGCCCCTGACCTCTTGACGCATTTCCTGACCCAGGAAATAGAATTAACACCTCGTCCTGCAGTGGGGATCCCACAGGCCCGTGCAGCTGTCCGCTAGAGCGTCCCAGCCAGCGAGCAGAACTTCCACCGGGCCAAGACCCTGCAGCAAGTTCTCTGGAGGTTCCGAGGAACTCTTTGATCAGCTCCTCTGAATGAGCACTTTCCCCAAAGTGTTTCACTGGAAAAGTCACGTGGTCATTTCACATCTGCACAAAATGACCCGTGAGGTGTCGTCGGGTCGGAGGGTCGTGACTGCGGGGTCACTGCCAGTGGCCTCGACTGGCGCTGCTCCTCATGCAGAGGAAGGAGCTCCACTGGTGGACGTGTGCTTTCCCAGCCTGCTGCTGTGCTGCAGCGCTGCCGTTTCTACCCACAATCCATGCTTTCTGAAGTCTCTGTGCAGTACGAGTTGCTTTGAAGTGGTGCAGGCCACGCCCACTGGCCCTGCCCACTGGCGTGCCAGCCACCAGGAATCCCTCACCTTTGATTTTCAATGTCACCGCCGTGGTCAATCCGGGATGTTGGCGTCCGAGACGAGAAAAGTCGCCCGACTGTTTATGGGATATTTTATGTGCGTCGTATATCAGAGTGGATGGATCCTCGCACCCCCCAGGTCTTAAGTGCTTTATCTGTTTTCTTCATTAGGAGAAGGCCCTCATGCTGCCAGCTTTAATGCACACACACTCGCAGGAAGGCAGATTAGCCAGTTCCTGCCTTTAAGCACCGCATGTGTTTGCTTTAGAGTCACACACTGCTGATCTGCTGGGAAGCTCTCCTCTCCTCCTCCTCTCCTCTCCTCCTCTCCTTTCTTCCTCTCCTCCTCCTCTCTTCCTCCTCTCCTCTCCTCCTCTCCTCTCCTCCACTCCTCCTCCCCTCCACTCCTCCACTCCTCCACTGCTCCTCTCCTCCACTCCTCCTCCCCTCTCCTCCACTCCTCCTCCCCTCCTCTCCTCCACTCCTCCTCTCCTCCTCCTCCTCTCCTCTCCTCTCCTCCAGTCCTCCTCCTCTCCTCTCCTCTCTCCTCCTCTCCTCTCCTCCTCTCCTCTCCTCTCCTCCACACCTCCTCTCCTCTCCTTCACTCCTCCACTGCTCCTCTCCTCCTCTCCTCCTCTCATCTCCTCCACTCCTCCACTCCTCCTCTCCTCTCCTCTCCTCCAGTCCTCCTCCTCTCCTCTCCTCTCTCCTCCTCTCCTCTCCTCCTCTCCACTCCTCCTCTCCTCCCCTCTCCTCCTCTCCTCCTCCCCTCTCCTCCTCTCCTCTCCTCTCCTCTCCTCCACTGCACCTCATAAAAGCAGCAGAGTACCAGCGGTGTTTCCCCACCAGCCTCCACCTCCACCTCCTCCTCCACCTCCTCCTCCACCTCCACCTGGGTCTCCGTGCCTGCTGGCTGAGGGTGGCAGCTGCTGGGTGCTGATGTTTGACTTCCTCCATGTGATGAGAGGGAAGACTTGCAGACTGGCCGAGCTGATGTTTGCTGCGCGACTCTAAATGAAAGGTTCCCGCAGCAGCGACGGACGGTGTTTGGAAGAGCGGCTGCATCCACCCTTCAACATTCTTCATTCAGCCACTTCCTTGGTCACATGTTCCTGCTGGATGTGCAGTGAAACAACAGTCACAGTCTTGAAAGAATGTCTCTGTATGCAACCTTTGTTATGAATACGGAAGAAGCACAGCCACAGGTATAGGAACACATGTGGAGTGTCTTCACTGTGTGAGTGACCCAGTGTGCGGTGTACTGAAGGAGTGCTTGGACAACTGCAACCTGCCATCTCTTGGTTCTTTCTTTTTTTGAAGCAAGAAATAAAAGATTTCCTGTTTTTCATTTTGAAAAGAACTCCGTGACGACGCCGTTGTTCTTCTGTCTTCTCTCCACAGTACTTTGAGGTTCCCTTTGACTCCAACATGAACCGAACCAAGAACCGCCCGCTGGTCAGGGGACAGATCAGGTACCAGCGTCTCCCTCCCCTCACTGTGTGTGTGTGTGTGTGTGTGTGTGTGAGAGAAAGTTCAGCGCCCAGCAGTTCCAGCTGGACCTTTTATTAGCGCCTGGTGGACCCTTGAAGACCTCAGGTTTATGGTTAAACTGGGTTCTGGGTTCCCTGACTGGACCCTGGACCCCAGACCCTGGACCCCAGACCCTGGACCCCAGACCCTGGACCAGCGCTCTGACAGGTTTCTCCACTGAGGCCCAGTTTGAAGCTGAGCTGCTGATGGAAGATATTCTCTGTCTGTCTGTCTGTGGTTGACTCAGGACCAGCGACCCTCTGATGGGAGAGTTGGGTCAGGGGTCAGGGGTCAGGGGTCAGGGTTGTACATTAACATCAGGACACTAAAGCTGCTTGGAGCTCCTGGCTGCCCCTGGTGGTGTCTTGGCTCCACCAGTCAGTCCCTGCTCCTGGAGTGGCACTCAGTCTTCTGGGTCTCCATGTGGGACAGGAGTGAGACCTGCACTCCCTGGAGTGCAGGTCTCACTCCCTGCAGGGGGAGCAGTTATTCTCACTGTGTCCCTTGTTAACATTATGGATGCTTTTCCTTGAAACTCCAAATATAGGATTTTAATTTCTTTTATTTTGTGGCTGGCAGCCTGTCTGCTGTTTCCTGACAATTTGGACAAAAATACCTTCATGCAAATTTGCATTGCGCCTTCTTTGTGGCCCACTTCCTGTTTTAAAGCGGTCCCTGCTGTCAAACCTGCAGCAGCAGCAGCAGCAGCAGCAGCAGCAGCAGCAGCAGCAGCCGTCCTCCTCTCTGGCTATTTTAGTCTTTCATAGGAATCTAAATTTAAAATGGTGCAATTTTATTCCAACACGCCTGCTGCTGCTGCTGCTGCTGCTGCTGCTGCTGCTGCTGCTGCTGCACTCAGCAGATGGCAGCATGCTCTAGCACGCTTGACACACCGCAGGTCATGTGACCTGCTTTTGACCGTCGACGTGCTTCTCGTCATGCAGACGCTGCAGAGCGGTCAGGTTCTGACCGGTTGTACCTGGTTCTGACCGGTCGTGGCTGGTCCCTCCCCTTCTTGTCACTGTGATGATCTGCTGCCTTTTAGTCCAACGCTGCTCCTCAGCCTGTTGATGATGTCCTGGTCTTGCTGATGGTTGTTGTCCTCCCCTCCTCCTCCCCTCCTCCTCCTCCTCCCCTCCTCCTCCTCCCTCCCCTCCTCCCACTCCCCTCCTCCTCCCTCCCCTCCTCCTCCACCCTCCCTCCCCTCCCCTCCTCCTCCTCCCTCCCCTCCTCCTCCTCCCTCCTCCTCCACCCTCCCTCCCCTCCCCTCCTCCCCCTCCCCTCCCCCTCCTCCCCCCTCCCCTCCACCCTCCCCTCCTCCTCCTCCCTCCCCTCCCCTCCTCCTCCTCCCTCCTCCTCCCCCCCCCCCTCCTCCTCCCCCCTCCCCTCCACCCTCCCCTCCTCCTCCTCCCTCCCCTCCCCTCCTCCTCCTCCCTCCTCCTCCCCCCCCCCCTCCTCCTCCTCTCCCCCCCCCCCCTCCTCCAGCCCCCTCCACGCCGTCTCCTTCGCCCTGGCCTGTGGGGTCCCTGGCGTGGCTCTGCTGACGCTGGCGGTCAACCCCATCACGGGGCTGCTGGGCGCCCTCAACATCGTCCTCTACACCTGCTGCTACACGCCGCTCAAGAGGCTGAGCATCAGCAACACCTGGGTGGGCGCCGTGGTGGGCGCCATCCCGCCCATGATGGGTTGGACGGCCGCCACCGGCGGTCTGGAGCCAGGTAGGCGGGGCTTAGCGGGCTGTGGGGGGCATTGAGAACATGACAGCAGGTGGAGGAGGGCCGAACTCCTGGGTTCTGGATCCATTCATAAATCTTGAAAATCAATCGTTTCCAAGCGAACTCTTGCTGATCAGTAGCGTTCACATGGTGTTGTAAAGACATCGCCTCTTCATTGACTCTGTGTATGCACTGCTTCACTTGTTGAACGGACAATCATTTGAATTGAAAATTGATTTTGAATCAGATCGTGACCTGAAGAAGTCCTCATCGACTCATGAGTCACCCAGGGATTCAACTCAGTGTCAGCGCGCTGATTCTCCCACTGCCACGCAGCTCAAGACGTAATGATAATAAAAGGCCGAGCCACAACTTGAACTTTGACCCCACAGCCTCACGGAGCAGCGGGCAGTCAGCACTCTTGCTGATTTTGCATCTAATGAGGTCTCTCACTGAAAAGTATCTCAATAAAGCAGAGGTTGACTGGCGGGGGGGGGGGGTGGCCTGATCCTCAGCAGGTGCTGCGGTGGTCCTGGACCTTCCACCAGTACCACTGATCCCTGTTAGTCAGAGCAGAGCTTTGACCTTCTGTCTGACCTCTAGAAGCTCCAAAAGTCACCTGACGCCTTTCTAGAAACACCGGCTGCCATTCGCTCAGAGCTGCATGATGATGTCACAGCTTGGATGATGAGCTCTCACCCGCTTCCTGTCCCCCCCCCCCCCCCCCAGGTGCGGTGCTGCTGGCCGGCCTCCTGTACTGCTGGCAGTTCCCTCACTTCAACGCCCTCAGCTGGACCCTGAGGGAGGACTACTCCCGCGGAGGCTACCGCATGATGTCCGTCACCCACCCCGCCATGTGCCAGCGGGTGGCGCTGCGCCACAGCCTGGCTCTGCTGGCCCTGTGCGCTCTGGCGCCCCCGCTGGAC
>NW_027466280.1:145000-147500 GCF_046127955.1 Nelusetta ayraudi
TGTGTGGGGCACCAGAACAGACGTGTCGGCTGCTCGGTGCCACCAGAACCTCAGAACCTTTCACTGGTTTCTGTCCGCGGTGAGAAAAGTTTCCCGAACCGGAGCCGAGCCGAGTGAGCGCCGCGGCGCCGCCGCCTGCACGACGGTCCCCACGGTGGATAGCCGCCTCCCCTCCTGCCCCCTGATTGGCTCTCTTCAGCCTCGTCACGTGCGCTCCAGGCTTCAGCCCCGTGCAGTCATTGGCCGGGGCTGCCGTCGCTCCTCTCGCCGCCTCTTTATGGGTGTGCAGCCCCGGCAGGAGGAGGACCAGAGCCGGAGGAGGCGAGCGGAGCGCGGAGCGGCAGCAGGCAGCGGAGCAGCGGAGCAGCGACAGCGGCGGCTCGGCGAGCCTTCCCCGGCCAGACAGAGATGCAGAGCAGCGCAGTGGCCGCTCAGCCACACCTGCGGCTCTGAGTTCCGCCTTTCACTGCACTTCACTGTCTGCCTTTCTTTCTATTTTTATTTTATTATTTTTATTATTATTATTATTATTATTATTATTATTATTATTATTATTATTATTATTATTGCCGAAGAGCATGTGCGTAATTGCGCGACGACCGCCGGGGCGCGCGCGGCACTCACTGTGACTTGGCGACATGCGCCGCCGGGACCTGCGAGTCACCCGACAGGCTGATGGAATATAGCCCGCTGCGTCCGAGCCCGAGCAGCCCCGTGCGGAAGAAGGTGCTGCTGCTCAGCGTCATGTTCTCCATCTGGCTCTACATGCTCTACTCCTGCGTGGGCTACTGCTCCACGGTGCCCGGCCTGCCGCCGGCCGACCGGGCGAGCCGGGAGGGCGGCTCGGCGGCGGCGGCGGCGGCGGCCCGGAGGACTCCGCCCGGCGGTCCGGAGCTGGTGTCCCGCCTGCTGTCCCGCCAGCAGCCCTGGGAGGACGTGGAGGGGGACTACGAGGAGCCGCCGGCGCGCCTGGCCGCGTCCCGGGACCTGCTCACTAACGAGCCGGACGCGGACGACTGGGGCGGCGGTGGCGGGGCGGTGGTGCGGGGCGAGGCGCACCGAGTCCCGGGACCCGGAGCCTCCATGTCCAGCTTCTCCAACGGCTCCGGCAGCAAGAAGCTGCCGCAGGCTCTGATCATCGGGGTGAAGAAGGGAGGAACCCGGGCCCTGCTGGAGTTCCTGCGGGTCCACCCGGACATCAGGGCCGTGGGAGCGGAACCGCACTTCTTCGACCGCAACTACCACCTGGGCCTGGACTGGTACCGGTACGTCCGACTGTGTGTGTGTGTGTGTGTGTGTGTGTGGTGTGTGTGTGTGTGTGTGTGTGTGCAACATTTAGTTTTATTAGAGTTCATGTTTCATATTCGCTCCAATAATGAAACGCGGGGCAAAAGAAAAGTTGCTCAACTTTTTCAAAATATTTCCAATTTTTTTTTTTTTTTCTGCTTCCGAACCAATTTCTGGATGGATTGAAATCTCTCGCTGCAGTTCGAGGCTCATTCAAACTCACAACAACTGAAAGCGGTTCAAGAAGCGGCGGGTTCGGGGTGTGAAGTGAGCGGCTGGCCGCGGTTGCAGGCCGGGACACCGGGTCACCTGTTGGGCCTCGCGCTGGTTTCGTCCTCCCTTCGTCGGTGGTTCTGATTGCGCTCATTGTGACATTGTGTGAGTTGCGGGAACAAGAAGCCGCTGAGGCTCCCGGTCGGTCCGTGGCGCGACGCGACGCGCAGTGATCTCTGTTGGACGCGCAGCAGCACTGCAGCTGCAGCGGAGACACCTCGGCTCGTCTCGTGCGTGTGACTGAGGAGGGTATTTGGACCCAGCAGAGCTTTTTCATTCCGAGCGGATTTGTTTTTTTCGTTGACATCCTTGTGAAAGTGAACCCGGGAATGGATTTCCCACGATGCTGAGGGCGAATTATTATTATTATTATTATTATTATTATTATTATTATTATTATTATTATTATTATTATTATCTCTCATAATGAACAACAATCTATACATTGACGCCCGAGTCCTGTCATTATGAGTGTGTGGCCGCTTTGTGCGGCTGATTGCGGTGATCAGCGGTCGCTGCTTTTCACTGCACGGGGATTAAAACCCTTCAACGTGGAAGAAAGAAAAGAAAAGAAAAGAAAAGAAAAGAAACTTCCAGCAGCACAAAGTGAAGATCGCGGACAAGAGAGCGGCAGCAGCATTTCCATCACAAGGAGTCGATGAGGCGCGAGACAGCGTCGCTGCTTTCAGCGTCTAAACGGCCCATTCAGGCTCCAGTTGCCCTCAGGCTTTTATTGCCCTGTTCTTTAATTGTGTCTCCAATTAAAGGTCGAGGCGGCGCCGAGCGTGAAATCCCGCGTCCTCCTAAACTTCACCTCAATTCATCGGTGCAATTTTTCCGCCTCCGCCGCCGCCGCCCGATGTGTTTTTTATTTTTTTTATTTTCAAATGATTTCAACGAAGTTACTTTAAAAAAAAAAAGAAGAAGGAATCTATGAAAC
>NW_027466281.1:0-40000 GCF_046127955.1 Nelusetta ayraudi
GTGTGAAGACTTTGAAGCAGATATTAAAGACTCATCTAGACAAAGTGGATGTTGTTGATATTTTCATGTCAACAATCTGCAGCCAGAAAAGACTTTGGATGGCGGAAGAAAGTGTGGAAAATGTCTCCAGTCACTTTGGAGCTCAATGGAAGTTGTTGATTGGTGATGAAGGTCACATGACTGAGCAGAAGATCCTGTGAAGAAATATTAGAGGCAGATTAATAGTGCAGCAGTATTTCTTCATCTTGTCCTTTGAATGTGTTTGACTTGTAACGAGTCTCTGATGACTGAAAACAGCCACAAGCACACAGAGGACTCACTGATTATTTTCCATCTTCACTGCTGATTGGCTGCACACTGACTGACACACTGCTGTTGTTATTGTGTTGACAACACACTGGCACAATGACTCCTTTGAGGGAATGACTCGGTGATCCCAACAGCTGCACATCTGGATCATGAACAGGGAGAAATGACTCTTATTATGACATTTACACCATGGAAGAAATCAAATATTGATTCTTTATTCAGGTTGGAGAGCTGCAGTTTGTCAGAGCTCAGCTGTGATTGGCTGCTCTCTCTAGCGCTAGCATTAGCCACCTGTATGAGCACTTAGATACTGTAGATAGATCCAGCTGGACTCAGCAGAAGGTCAAGGGTCAATGCAGGTTCTATCATCTCAGTCAGTTCAGTATTGATGAGCAAGATGCAGAAAAGATTGCACTGCATTTCAGTCACTTAGTAACCATTTGTTCTCAGCATTTGCTTTATTAGAGGATTCCAGCCTCCAACCATCAATATGAAACTGTCTCTCAAACTGATCTTCCCAACCAGTTGCCTACAAACATGGTGGTGCAAGATGGCCACGACCTTTGACCTTCTGTCTGTTTCTAGAAAGAAGCGTTCTAACGGCAGGAAAAGCAGAGGACTTTTATTTTCTACTAATCAAAGACTTCAGACTATATTGATGGTTGCATATGAAGCTTTCAGCAATAAATCTGCACTGATTTTACACACTGAACCTTTGAGGCAAAATGAATCAATGAATTGCAACATTTTGAACAGCTGATCAGTGGTCACATGACTAAACAGTTTGATACAAAATATTTTATTGTGGTGATTCATTATTGCAGTGTTATTGTTGTGCTTCTGATTGGTTTAATGAACATTACAGTGTTATAGACATTAATATTTTTTTTAATTTCAGATACTGATTAAAACTCCACTCACTCCATCATTTATTCTCTATACAGGTTAAGGAGCTGCAGTTTGTCAGAGCTCAGCTGTGATTGGCTGCTCTCAGCTCTGAAGTCCAACCCCTCCCACCTCAGACACCTGGACCTGAGTTTCAACAACCAGCTGCAGGATTCATCAGTGAAGGTGCTGAGTGGTTTTCTGCACAGTCCAGACTGTAAACTGGAGACTCTGAGGTCAGTACTGGTTTGGAACCAGTGGATGATGGTTTCAGCACCAAACACAGTTCATCACACATGTTGAATAAACATTGAACTGAAGGTTGATTCATATCAAAACATCTAGAAATATGAAAACTTCATTCTGTTCATGTTTGAAATTTAAAGCAGGTCATCAGTGGTCATGTGACCAAACATGATTTCAACACACATTAGTTTTGGACTGAGGATTTAATTTCAAGGTGACATTTTCTGTAGTGTCAGATTCTGAAGTGGACATTTCACTTTGATTTTCAGAGTGATGACACCCTGGAAAAACTCTCCATCATTATAAACTCTCCATCATTTATTCTCTATTCAGGTTTTGGGACTGCAGTTTGTCAGAGCTCAGCTGTGATTGGCTGCTCTCAACTCTGAAGTCCAACCCCTCCCACCTCAGAGAGCTGGACCTGACTGGGAACCAGCTGAAGGAATCATCAGTGAAGCCACTGATGGATCTTGTCCACAGCAGAGACTATCAACTGGAGACTCTGAGGTCAGTACTGGTTTGGAAGCAGTGGATGATGGTTCCAGCACCAAAGCCAGTTGATCCCACAGCAGAGGTCCAGTGTTCCCAGTCACAGTGTGAGAGGAGGATGGTGACGTCCAGCTGCTCCTCATTCATCCAACATCTGCTGCCAAACTGCTTCTTCTCTCAGTTCACCACTCAATTATTGATCAGTTCATCTTCATCAGGCCTCAGTATCAGTCCAACACTCCATGGTCACATGACCTTCATATGTTCCACACTTGACATGTGACTGAGAGTCTGCTTCTTCTCACCAGTCACTCCACCATCTCCATCAACAGTCAACGTCTCTGTGATGATGCGTTCAAGGACCGTGAGTCCTGACTCCTGCTGTCTCTTCTTCTCTCTACAGCTGGAGGTGAGGGAGGATGAGGAGGAGAGTGAAGAGGAGAGCTCCATCTAGTGGTGGCTGACAGAACTACAGCCAGTTGAGCCAAACAGTAAGATGCACACGTACAGTGTGTGGGCGTGTCACGACCTTTGACCCCAGTGGAGCCTGGCGGACTGGTTCTCCCTACAAGCCACTGTGGTTACTGGGAGTGACGTCCCTGAAGCCACTGGTGGACCTTGCAGTGCCACATATGGACTCTTGGATTGTTCTTGGCCCTCCAGTGAACCACTGCGTGAGCACTGGAGGTCAACCATGATTGACTGCTGTCCTCCTCTCTGGACACCACAATCTGAAGTGAATCAAAACCTTTTGAGGCCATTAATGAAACAAAACATTTGTTGATTAATTTTTGAAAAAAATTCAAAGGTTGTGACAGAATAATCTGAAGTGAGCTGACCAGAGGTCAAAGGTCAGAGGTTTGACAAACTACAAAGACCATAATTGATTAGATTATTTTCTTTAATCGAGTCCCACCACTAATAAATATATATTTGTTCAGTAAATGTTTAATGCACCTTTTCTTTTGAGCAACATAATTAAATCTCCACCTGCTTCCGTTTGCATGTTTCAGCAGATTGAAGTGTATGTAGATAGAAAAATCTATGTGAGTAGGTTCAGTGTGCTGTGAAGTGTGGCCCTGTTATGGCCATGGGGGCCTTGGCTATTGCCCTGTTGTTGCTGTGTACTGGTTGTGTGTCTCGTTCAGGTGCTGATGACTAACCAGGTGCACCTGGCCGGTGCACAGCTTGTTTAGGACCGCCTCCCTCAGCACTGGCTCACTCACACCTGACACGCACTCATACCATTCACTCTATCCACACACCTCCAGGCATTACTGACAACACACTGACTCTCACACTCCATACATTATTATTTTGTTTTATTTAGTTTTGCTGTTGTAGAGGCTAAGCCTACCGCTTGAAGCCCCTGAGATGATTGCGTGTTGGGCAGCTGTTCGACGCGCTCGCTACAAGTCGCATCGTTTAAGTCCACAAAAGATGACGAGACTTATTGTTTGCAAAGACGGGTTTATTGCAAATCCTCTGGCCCGTGCAACAAACAATTCCTCGGACACAGCTTCATGATGTAGACAACGCCATGTAGCAACGCGGTCGGAAACTATTGGTGCTCCACCCATCAGGCAACCTCTAACACCTGTGTTGTTGCTGCAACTTAAATGGGTGTGACACCAATTAAACTGGAGTGCCACCTAGTGGACAAACACAGAATGGCAGAGAATGGCTCTTACACCCCGGCCCCTAATTGTAATGGCACACTGACAGTACAATTCCCATATGTGAAAAGTAAAAAGCCATAACCAACAAACAAACAAAACACATACATAGTAATGAGTGCACAGACACCTTCTGTTTGTAAAGATACCTATGCATAACTCCCATTTGCTAGCCTGATGACTCATGTAGCAAGCAAAGCTTAGCGACAGGCCTTTCAATAACGCTGTTCTTTGTTTGCAGACGCACTGAGCGTACAAGTCCCTTCTTATCTGGGGATGTCTCCAAGACTCTTGCAAGCGGCCACGAGCCACGTGGTGCAGTGGAATCCATAATGACGACAATGTCTCCTTGCTTGAGATTTGGTTGCTCCTTATTCCATTTTTGTCTCTCTTGTAATAATGGCAAATATTCACGGATCCACCGCTTCCAGAAGAGGTCCGAGATGTATTGTACCTGTTTCCACCTCCTCTTTATATACAGGTCATGTTGATCGAAGAGCCCTGGTGGGACAGATGGCTTTCCCTTCAACAGCAGGATGTGATTGGGAGTCAATGGTTCCAGGTCGTTTGGATCGTCAGGTAGATTGGTGATTGGCCGGTCATTTAGAATGGCCTCAGCTTCACACATAACTGTGTGGAGTCCATCATCATCCAATCTTTGCTGTCGAAGAACTGAGCTCAGAATCTTCTTGATCATACGAACAATACGCTCCCACACCCCACCGAAGTGTGATCCTGCTGGGGGATTGAAGCTCCATTTAATTCCCTTCTGTCGCAGCACCCCTTCTATTTGACGCTGGTTTAGGAAAGAGAGTGCTTCTCTAAGCTCTCTTTCTGCTCCTATGAAATTGGTGCCATTATCAGATTGTATGTGAGCAACTTGACCTCTTCTGCAGATGAATCGGTGCAACATATTAATGCACGCATCTGTATCTAATGAGCTTGCGACTTCCAGATGGACCGCTCTACTGGACAAACAAGTGAATACCACTCCGTACCGCTTGACTGTTCCTCGTCCCTTCTTCACCTCTATTGGTCTGCCATCTTCTGCACCACTGCTCGACCATTGTGCCTTCTGCAGGAGCCGCATTTCGATATCAATTTCCTCACTGTTGAATTGGCACCTGGGATCCAGTATTTTCTCCTTAGCGTGGATAACATGTGATTACGACCGCTATGGCCAAGCTGTTGATGAATATCTCGCAGGAGAAGAGTGGCTATGTGTTGGTCTTTAGCCAAAATAAGTGGGTGTTTGGCTTCCTCAGGCAGAGAACCCCTTGTCAGTCGCCCTCCAACTCTTAGGAGCCCATCATCCAGATGTGGATCCAGCTTGTAGAGCACACTGTGTCTGCTCACTGCACTCTTCCCTGATGCCAAGGTAGCGATCTCTTCTTTGAACCTCTGCTGCTGGCAGAAACGAACTATGGCGAGTTCGGACTCACGCAGCTCATCAACGGTCAAACCTTGTCTTCTGGGCACTGGACACCTTTGCATGGTGGCAGTTGAGGTCTCGGACTTCCTTCTTCTGCGGGCCCGGCTCAGAAGTATCAACTTCAGCTTCAAAAACCAGGCTACTGCTATCTTCAGCCTCCTCCAGTCTGAGAAGTACGTAATAAGACGAGTGACACAATCAGGTGACCCGTTCACATCAACTGTGTTCACAGAAGCTTCCTTCTTAACCTCTGCGTCGCCTGCTGTGATCACTGTGTCTTCCCAGTCAGCTGGCCAGTCCTCTTCAGGCTTCCACAGGAACCTTGGACCATCTACCCATCTATTATGATCAATTAGATCCCGGACTTTCAGACCTCTGGATGCGTCATCCGCTGGATTTTCCTTGGAGCTGATGTAACGGCACTGCAACGGTGTGGTTGACTCCCGTATGGTTGTGACCCTGTTTGCCACGAAGGTGTGAAAACGTTTGTCCTCATTCTTCACGTATTTGAGCACTGAGGTGCTATCCGTCCAAAACACAGAGTGATGAAAAGGAATCTGAAGCTCCGCTTTCAGCATCAAATCCACACGAACAGCAAGGACTGCAGCAGTCAGCTCTAGGCGGGGAATGGTGACAGACTTTAAAGGCGTTACTCTGGCCTTGCCCATGAGGAACGCAACATGGATGTCATCCTGGCTGTTCTGCATCCTAAGGTACGTGACTGCCCCATACCCTACCTCACTAGCATCTGAGAAATGCTGAAGCTGGGCCCGAACGATGTCTCCAAAATCCTTGGGTCTGATGCATCTGCTGATCTGGAACCTGGGTAGCGTTTCAAACTCCTCTAGCCACGTCGTCCACTGATGCAAGAGGTCCCGAGGTATGACATCATCCCATCCAACGTTTCTCCTGCACAACTCTTGCAGGATGATCTTAGCAGGCAACAACACGGGGGCGAAAAAGCCGAGCGGATCATAGACTGAACTAGAGACAGACAACATTTCACGCCTAGTGCGTGACCTCTGGTGTACTGCCATTTGGAACTTGAATGTATCCTCCTCAACACACCACTGCAAACCGAGGGCTCTGCCATTGGGAAGTTCGTCTCTATCCATGTCAAGCTCCTTTAGGCCAGTAGCACGATGCTCCTCAGGCACCGCTTGCAGTACGTGCCGACTGTTGCTGACCCATTTCGTCAGAGTGAATCCTCCTTTCTGACAGAGGGTGGTCAACTGCTTCACCATTGCCACTGCTTCTTCCTCAGATGCCACACTCTTTAGGCAGTCGTCCACGTAGAAATTCTTCCTTACAGTCTGGATGACCTCTCTCGGACAGTTGGCCTGGTTGTCTTCAGCAGCTTTCCTCAGTGCATAGATGGCACAGCTGGGAGATGAGACAGCACCAAACAGATGGACAGTCATGCGGAACTCTGACACACCCTGGTTGAGATCCCCATTGGGCCACCACAGGAACCGCAGGAAGTCTCTGTCTTCTTCTGGGACCCTGACTTGGTGATACATGGCTTGCACATCTCCCATAAATTCCACAGGTTGCTGCCTAAACCTCAGGAGGACTCAAAGCAATGTGCTGTTAAGGTTAGGGCCCTGCAAGAGTTGCTGATTTAGTGACACTCCCCTGAATGTTGCAGTGCAGTCAAATATAACTCGCAGAGTTTTCTTTCTGGGATGGTAGACACCATGGTGAGGAATATACCAAACCTTGCCGCTGCAACCTTTTAGCTGAGATGTCGGTACTGCTTCTGCATAACCTTTGTTCACCATCTCTTCCATGCTGCTACTGTACTCCTTAAAAAAGTGTTCATCTTTAATAAACCTTCGTTTCAAACTGTCCAGTCTTTGTTTTGCCACAGAGAAGTTGTTGGGCATATGCATGTCCCTTTTTAGAGGAAGTTTGAGTTGGTAATGGTTGTCCTTAAGTGTTGCCGACCCTTCCATGATCTCCATGAACTTCCTGTCCTCCCTCGACAACCCCATCTCGTCTGTGGGCCTCTCGTTGAAGTCATGGTTGTACTGGTTAATCAGCATCTCCTCCAACTTGCGCACAGAAATTCGGTTGACCAGGGCTGACGTACACTCTGTGCCGGGACCGGACTCCCCTTCATGCACAGGGCCGTTAATGACCCATCCTAGGACTGTTCTCACAGCATAAGGGCCATTCCTGCTGCTGTTAATGACCTCCCATGGCTCCAGTAGCTTGGGCGCATTGCTTCCAATCAGCAGGTCAACACCAGCCTTTATTTCTGGCATCTCTAACTTTGACAGATGTGGCCACCTCGTCAAGTCTCCTCTTGTCACAATATGATCAGCGCTTACAGGCATGGTTTTCTGTGTGAGGGTTTCTGGAAGTTCATAAAACACATTATCGTTAATACCGGACACTTCTAAACCAAAGAGTGAATATGCTGGCACCACTCTTTCTTGCCCCATTGTGTGTAGAAGGAAGTGGGTTTGTCTTCCGTTGAGAAGAAGTCGTTGCATTAAACGCTCTGAGCAGAAAGTGGCTGAGCTGCCTGGATCCAAGAACGCGTAGGTCTCTATTATCTGGCCACCCTTTGCAGATCTGACTTGCACCGGCAGAACAGATAACACACAGCGGTCATTCCCGGCCCTTGTATGGCCACATGTTTCAGCACACGAGCTTGCTGCCAACTCCTTGTCGAGTCCTGTGGAGGTGCTAGCCGTTACTTTGACAGGTTCTGGTCTTGTGTTGGCTGTCTCACTCTTATTGATGTGAAGAACGGTTGGATGTTTTTGACTGCATGTTTTGCATACGAGGCGTTTGTCACAACTTCGACTCCTGTGCCCAGCACGCAGGCAACCAAAGCAGAGATCCTTCTCCTTCAGAAGGGTGATTTTGTCTCTGTGCTTCTTACGTCTGAACTGCTGACAGAGTTCTAATGGGTGACTTTGACTACAGCAAACACAGGTTGAGACCGCTGCAGAGTAGCGCCTTGGTGGAATGTTTCTAGGGTCTCTGTCACGCTCTACATCCAGCGATGCAATTGTCGTAGCATAGCTCCCCCTCTTAGCTCTCTGCTCTGGATGTGACGGTGGCCTATTGCCAGGCCTTACTTTAGCCGACTCTGCAGGTGAATTACTGATGTTGCCATACAGAGGATCTGACAGGATTCGCACCTGCCTCTCAATGATGTTCACCGGATCCTTGAACTGGGCTCGATTTCCTGTCGTTTCCCCTATATCATGTGCAACGGTCCTCCATCGTTCCCGGAGTTTGAACGGCAGTTTAGAGGCGACAGCCCTGATGTTGCTTGGCATGTCCAGCTCTTGCATGTACACAAACTCCTCCATCACATTGCAACAGCCTCGCAAAAACAGGGAAAACGATTGCAAAGCTTTGACGTCTTCATTCCGCACTGGAGGCCAGGACAGAGCCTTTTCGATGTATGCCACAGCGACCTTGTATTCACAGCCAAAGTGTTGTTGCAGCAACTGCTTTGCTTTTGCATATCCAAGCTCAGGTGTCATATGCAAGCAACTACGGACGAGCTCTCTTGGCTGCCCCCTGGTGAACTGCTCCAGATAATACAGACAATCGGCCTTGCTGGCCTTTTCCTCCACACCTTGCTCAAACGCCCTTATGAACGAGATGTACTGAAGAGGGTCTCCATCAAACAAAGGAATGTCTCTTGCTGGCAGTGACGATAGACGTTGTTGTTGGACAAGAGATGATGTTATTTTGTTTTGCCTTCGCATCAGTGAGAAGAGCTCTCCATTTGGTCTCTGCTCCGGTGTTGGAGTGTTGATTTCAAGGGACTGTTGCCCTGCAGTCTGATAGCTGCCCCTATTCAACCCAGTCCAGTCCTCCTCCTGTGGTCTGGGTTTAAGGTGTTGGCTTGCCCTATACTGCAGTGCCTCGCCTATGACTGGGCACTTTGCAGACGCTGCTTACTTCTGTGGTGGTTGTGGTTTAGTTTGAGGTTCATAGTGTGGTGAATTCTTCTGGTGGATTCAGGTGATGTAAATGTTGAAGGAGTCTTCACTGACACAGACTTAGTTGGATAAAAACTGGTTTATTTCAAAGAAGTCAAAAGTCAGACAGGCACCATGGAAAAGCCTGGGGATGTCTCTGGGCCAGATGTGAGCAACTCCAATGATGCTTTGTTCGCATCCCCTTTTATACCTCCCAACAAGAAGAGGAGGAAGATCCAGGATATGGGGGAATGTATGCATTCATAGTTACACCCCTAATGGCCATCTGGTTTAATCTGATAACAGTGATAATAACAAAACCATACATGAACAATAAGTCACCTTTTTGGGAGGTAGGCAGCTGCGAGTTCACATCCTGCCATGTATCAAATGGTGTCACATGCATAGGAAGGCAGCAGCGGGTTCAGACTGAGTTCACATTCTGCCATATATCAAATGGTGTCATATGCATTGGAATACAGCAGCGGGTTCAGATACTACAATAGTAAAAATTATTTGCCGTAGGATCCAGTGTGTGTTTGGGTACTGATCTTTGCATTCCCTTTTCGCAATAGGAGTTGATTGCATTTGAACCTTAACCTCCTTAACCCTTGAGGAAGTCGTGCTTGCCCTACCACTTGCTGAACTCTTCCTCGAACCTTTGCTGGCTACATTTGAGACACTGTCCCCTGGGCAAATACCATCATCAAGATGTACACCAACATCATGAACCAACACACATTGATCAACGGTTGAAACCCACGATTGCACTTTGGACATAAGATCATTATTAGCAATCATTTTCGCTTTAAACCACACATCATGCTTTTCTTTTTCAGCTTCAGGTAACATACTCATCACAGACTCATGAACACACTTTACTTCACCACATATTTTGACCAGGTCGTTGAAAGCACTTTGAACATGCAACCTTTCATTTTTGTCCATGAGACCTTGCAACACAGTTCTTACATTGATGGCCTTATTAAACTTAGTTTTCCTTTCATTTTGCAGACGTTCAAGTTTTTCAGAAAATGCTTTTGCAGTCAATTTGACAACACGTTTTTCCTTTCGGCCTGCGGCATCATGAATCAACGTTGCCCGCCCCAAATGTCACCAATGCATTGGATTTTATCTCGTAAACGTGTGCACACACAACTAAATGGCCATTCCTTTTTTAGCAGCGCTGCACATACCTTACGTTGGGCGCCATCGGCTTCCAATGCGTTGATCTTCGTCGAGAATCGGCATCCTCCTCGCTTATCCTGACGAACGGCGTCTTCCTTTAGAAGTCTGAAGTAGCTCCACAGCAGCAGCAATAATTCCACAAGCTCCGCCAGACGGACACCAAAAAGCCCCCACTCAAACCTATGAGTGAGCAAATTCCTCCTGTGGCGCTGACGCGAGGTACTCCCAAACAAAATTCCTCCGTCTGGCTGCAAACCTCTTGGCTTTTCGGACGCCTTCCCCAGAACGCACGTCGCTCAACCTTGACTCCTCTTCAGCGCCTGGATTCCCCTCATCTTCGTCCTCGGCTTGAAGCAAGAGTTTCCGACTTCACTGTAGAAGCTAAGCCTACCGCTTGAAGCCCCTGAGATGATTGCGTATTGGGCACCTGTTCGACGCGCTCGCTACAAGTCGCATCGTTTAAGTCCACAAAAGATGACGAGACTTATTGTTTGCAAAGACGTGTTTATTGCAAATCCTCTGGCCCGTGCAACAAACAATTCCTCGGACACAGCTTCATGATGTAGACAACGCCATGTAGCAACGCCATGTAGCAACACGGTCGGAAACTGTTGGTGCTCCACCCATCAGGCAACCTCTAACACCTGTGTTGTTGCTGCAACTTAAATGGGTGTCACACCAATTAAACTGGAGTGCCACCTAGTGGACAAACACAGAATGGCAGAGAATGGCTCTTACAGCTGTATTTTAACTGTTTTTGATTGCAATTGCTGTTATTTGTTTCACTGTGGAAAGCACATTGTGCACCATTTGGTTGTTGGAAGGTGCTATATAAATAAAATGTGATTGATTGATTGATTGATTATTTTTAGTGTGGTGTAAGACAGTCAAATCCACATCCTGAAGTGTTTTCTCTAACAATGGAAGTTCTTCAAAAACGGGGGTTACGACTGTATCAATCTCACCTATTGTAATTAACTAACGTGATTTACATGTCGCGGGAAAGGAACCCCCGAGGGCCAAAAGGTATCTCCTTGTGTTTGTTGGATTTGCATTCAGGGACTGTCTCTGCCTTTTGTTTAGAATTTTCTTTTGAAATGTTGTGAGTGTCAGTGCGAGAGGTATGAAGGTCTTGGTGATCTATTGTTGCTGTGGAAAATTACCCCTGATGACCAAAAGGTTCCCGAGTAGGAAGAGTAGATTTGATTTGAATCTTTTAAATATGCATTTTAGCAGTGCCTCTGTTCTGGGAGGATATTTAAGGGAAGGAACAAGAATCTGAAGTTCTCTTTTTTCTCTCCTTTTCTGGGACCCACTCTCTCTCTTTTTTTCTCTCTCCTTTTCTGGGACCCACTCTCTCTCTCTTCTTTTTTTTTCTCTCTCCTTTTCTGGGACCCACTCTCTCTCTCTCTCTTTTTCCTCTCCTTTTCTGGAACCCACTCTCTTTCTTGATTCTCTTTTTCACTCTCTCTCTCTCTCTCTCTCTTCTTCTTTTTCTTTGACTTCTTGATTTGTTTACCATCATTTTTACACAACCGGTCTGTTACATTTTTGCTGCATTTTTACTCTGGACATCGCAATAAACTGGTATGTTATCCATTCCCCTTCAATATTAACTTGTTGAGACTTTTGTTGTATGTGGAGAACAATCTGACATCAGATATTGATTTAGTCTTCAGTTATATGGTAAATTCATTCGAGTAATGCTTGTACTCTTTACCTCTGAGTTGAATAGAAAAGATTGAGTGTCATGTTTTTCTAACTATTGAGTTGGAAGATATAAACCTCTGAATATCTCAACCTAGATGTCTGGGCTGTTCTTCTATGTTAAGAAGGTCACTGAATGCTTTGTCTATATCTGCCATCACTGAACTAAGATAGGGATTAATCAGAATCCCAAAGACCTTAGTTATATGGTAAGTTTCACTGGACATTATTCAAACCCTTAACCTCTGAGTTGGTCAGATAAGATTGGGTATCATGTTCAATAACCTCTGAATACTCCAACCCAGACATCAGGCTATTCTTCCATGTTTAATGAACAAACTGAATAGTTTTGTTAATTTATAGAAGCCATCCCTGAACTGAAGACTAATGTCAGATCACGAGAATTTTATTATTATTGAGTCTATATTCTTAATTGTTAATCAAGTCTTTCTCTCAATCAAGATATAAAAGTAAAGTTATTATTATCAAATGGAGTCAGATTAAATTAATTATTATGTATTTTACTTTGAAATCCTCACCTTGACACCGGAACGACGGAATACGTATTGGGGAGATATTACTATTTGTGTCTAGATATTTCCTCCCCTACAGTGGTGTGCGGCTTTATTGTCATTGCAACACGTAAACGTGTACAACGAAATTGTGCATAAACATTCCAAATACAATACAACAGTAAAGACAGGACTGCAGGATTGAGCATTTTCAGTGGGGGTGAAGGTGTTATTGTGTTTTGTGTAGATGTTTGTGTCGTGTCATCAGACTGTGTGGGAAAGGCGGTGAAAAACGACTACTTGGTAGGATAGCTGGCAACAGCCGTTTCTTTGTAAGCAGGCACGTGAACTAACAACCAGCTGCTCGTATTTCTTCTGTGACCCGGGGAGAAGCATAACTTGTCCGATCAAAAAACATCATATCCTCTAGAGGCAATACATGGTACAACACCCTGAACAGCAGGACACTGTTCATCATGTGAACCTCATCACTTTGCTATGCTTTTTATATTCAAATACCACAGTTCCTCGACCTGTAGCTTTAAATGGTACATGTTTTCTCTTTTCTTATTCCTAAATGAACACCAAACATCAAACAAGCCCCAAAAAATGACAATGCAATTTTTTAGTACACCAATGCCGCTTGTCAACGAAAAAAAGAATCAATAGTGATTTGACACAATGTCGTTTTGGAGATGTATTATAAGTCCAAACGCTGAGGTGGGCGCACATTCCTCTTAGAGCGCTCCCTGCAACCTGAACTTGATGATTCCTCAAGAGCATTGTCCAGCCTCTCTGAGCTTTGCTTTTCTTCAGGTGTTTCTTATGGTGTTTCACCAGTATTTCCAGTAACACAATGTCTCTCCGATCCTCTCCCGAATCTGCATGGTAATCAGAGTCTCCATCAGTGTTAATCACAGTCCCTTCTCCTCTCTCAGTCTTTGCATCAAGCATCTGATTTACAAGCCTTTTTACACATGCCCTCTTCATAGACACCATGTATGTTACAGTACCCAGAACATCAGTTATTACACCATTCAACCACTTCTCTCCTCCCCTGTAGTTCTTTACCAGCACAGCCTGACCTACAGAGGAAAACCTGAGTTTTCTCTTCCCGGCTGACTGATTTGAACACCCAGTAGGAAAAGCCTGAGACGGGTCTGACTTCACTAGAGAAAGTCTAGTATGGATCTGCCTCTTCAAAAACAACTCTGCTGGTGTTTTTTTAGAGGCTGAGTGTGGCATGTTTCGATAGCTAAATAAGAAATTAGCAATACAATGTTGCAATGTCATGCCACCTCCAGCTTTGTTCTCAGCTAAAGACCTTTTGAAGTTTTCGACCAGTCGTTCAGCCAATCCATTTGAGGCTGGGTGATACGCTGGAGTTTTTATGTGTTTTACAGCATTTATTTTAAGGAACATCCCAAATTCACTTGAAATAAATTCAGGTCCATTATCCGTCACTACCTCCTTTGGTAAGCCATATGCTGCAAAAACACCTCTAAGAATTTCTATGGTCTTGCTGGATGTGGTAGTTTGCATGTGGAATATTTCAGGCCAGCATCCATAACTACAAGAAACATTTGTTCATTGACCTCTGCAAAATCGAGATGAATTCTCTCCCATGGACATGAAGCCCATTTCCATGTATGCACAGGTGCTGTGGCTGGCATGCTGCGCTGTTGTTTACATATGTCACAAGAATTTACCACATTCTCAATGTCTTCATCTAAGGAGGGCCACCAAAATAAGCTTCTGGACAGAGACTTCATCTTTACCATTCCCCAGTGACTTCCATGCAACTCAGACAGTAACCTGCTCTGCCATTTTTCCCGGAATGACCACTCTAAAACCCCAATGTACGCAGTCATTTTGCATTGTGAGTTCAAATTTGCGTCTTACATATGGTTGTAAAGTCTCATCAGGAACATGTTTTGGCCAACCTGACCAAATATGCTGTTTGACTTTTGCCAGTACTGGATCTGTCTGAGTTTCTTGAGCAACATCTTTTGCGGTTAAGGGCAGACTGTCTAAATAAGACACTCTGAATACAGGATTTGACCTGGGAAAAGTCTCATCGACTACTGGAAGTCTGGATAATGCGTCCGCATGGTTTATACTGTATCTCATAAGTATATGCAGCTAATATCAGGGCCCATCGTTGCATCCTCGCTGCTGCTAATGGTGTTATTCCTGTTTTGGGACCTTGGATCTTCAGTGGTGGTTTGTGATCAATTATCAATGTAAACTTACAACCAAACAAATACTCATGAAACTTCATCACTCCAAAAACTAGGCCTAATGCTTCTTTTTCAATTTGAGAGTAGTTTTTCTCAGCTTTGGTAAGCATATGAGAAGCAAAAGCGACTGGTTTTTCACTACAATCAGGCATTTCGTGTGAAATCACTGCACCCACACCTACTGGTGAAGCATCACAAGCGAGTATAAATGGCAGCTCTGGATTGTAATGCACAAGGACTCCGTCAGAAAGAAGTTTCTTTTCAAATGACTTCTGACATTACGAAGACCACTCCCACTTTTTGTCTTTTTGTAACAGCTCTGTCATAGGTGCGATCAGAGTAGAAAGGTTTTCAATGAACTTCCCATAATAACTTAGCTGTGACAAGAATGATTTTAGTTCTGCAACTGTATTAGGAATGGCTGCTTTAGAAATGGCCTCACATTTCTCTTGCATAGGATGAATCCCCTCTGCATCAATGACATGTCCTAAATAAGACACGCTATGTTGAAAGAAAGTGCATTTTCCTTTGTTAACCCTGAGGTTGTGGCTTTTTAGTCTTTTTAAAACCTCTTCCAGGCGTTTTTTTGTGAGTTTCAGTGTTCAGTCCTGTGATAAGTATGTCATCTAAATAACAAATGACACCATCTATGCCCTGCAAAACTTGATCCATTCATTTTTTAAATATAGCAGGTGCACTGGCTACACCATAAGGAAGCCTGTTCACTTGGTAGAGCCCTTTGTGTGTATTTATAGTCAAGTACTGTTTAGAACCTTCATCTAGATCTACTTGTTGATAAGCTTGTGACAAATAAAGCTTAGTAAATTTCTTTCCTCCTGCCAGTTTTGTGAACAAGTCTTGGGGTTTCGGTATGGGATACTGATCTACCTCAAGCCACGGGTTTATTGACACCTTATAATCCCCACAAATTCTCACTGTCTGATCAACTTTTGGAATATTAACAGTTGGTGCGGCCCATTCACTGAAATTTATAGGTGTGATCATAGATATATACAGAAGGCTAGATGTCTCACGGCGCAGAATCCAACGTCCACACTGGCCGCCATCTTTCCACAGTCAGGCAGTCACTGTCTGATGTAGTTAAGGTGAGGGAACGTGAGTGATCTGAACAAACATTAACACTCTGATCTCGCTGAAAACTTGACGGCTTTGCACACGGTTTGCTTTCTTACAAACGTTCATAACGTAGCAATAATTCTGTATGGTTGAACATGTTGAGAGTGCAGCTTTCTATTAGAAAAAAAAACCATAATGGTGCTAAGGCAGCCTATCTGCACAAGTTAATACGACTGAGATTTTCATTTCTTCAGTTAAGTTTAGCCAACAGCTATTTCAGGACAAACTAGTATTTTGTTCACATGCAATATTTTTGGTGTCGGTTGTAGTTATTCGCTGAGGTGCGTTTCCTATAACGTTGCTGCTGCATGAACGCAGTCTCATCAGTTCATGCAGCAGAGACACGGTGATCAATGAACTAGAGCTGCTGATATCTCAACCCCCACCTGTTTGATTCAGAGTCTAACGGTGACAACCTGAGATTACAGTCCGTCTTTTTTGTTGTTGTGATAAAAGGGATTAAGATTGGTAGGTGTAAATAAAACAAGCAATTTGACATATGGAGAGACAGAATAGCTTTTCTTTTCAATATAATTTAACTTCATTCGCAAATGATTTACAATTGGATTGCCTATTTAGAGCATCATGCATTATGATTTCTACAGGAAATCGGAGACTGGAAAAATGCCAAACTTCTGTGCCGCTTATGGGTGCAGCAATAGTCGCTGTCCACAAACAAAAGCTCGTAGGATCACATTTCATCTGTAAGATATTGTTGGAGCTGTTCGATTAATGTTACGATTTAGTGCTGGTTTGTTTAGTTTAGCGTTTAGCATATACGTTTTTATTAAATATGGGTGTGTGCCAGCGTGTGTGCGTGTTTTTGCTATTTTCACATGAAAGCCTATGGTTATAAATTATTAATAATAAGTATGCGGTATCATAACTATGCTTATAACCTTTATAACTCCACTCTTCTGTTTATACACACATGACACACGCTTCTGAAAACTGCAGATGCTACAAAACAACAGGAAAATCTAAACTGGACCATCACCTGATTCACTGCAGTGGCCACTGGCTTCTCTTGTCCCATGGTTTTAAAGATAACTTTCACCCTTCTTGCGTTTGCGTTTAGCTCTGTCATGAGCTCCTCGGTGCAAAAGGTTGCAGTGCTTCCTGGGTGGAGGAAAGCGTATGTTTGCACAATCTTGGTGCCTTTGAACCGGCACGATAGATAGCTTACATTCACCGGCCCCAGTGAGGTTGCCAGCATTCAGGGACACGAGACTCCATGTGACCGTTGCTGCTTCTCCATTTTCCCGATTTTCCAGTATTCTTGCTCCACTCCTTTTTTCTTTTCAATGTGCAGCAGCTTGGGTGGTTTTGATGGCAAATCTGTCAAGTCATTCCATTTTTACACTTTTTGCTCATGTGCCCCTTTCCAAAAGATCCAAAGCACAGACCTTTACTTTTCATAAAGTCGACCTTTTCTTTGTTAGCTTTGTGTTTTAGAACAGCACAAGACTCCAGCGAGTGGTCCTTGCTGCAGTACAAGCAAGGTTTATCCAGAGGATGTGCAGGTGAAGGATGTGCTTTTAACTCCTGTTGTATGAGGGGCTTGGCTTTGTTTTGTTGACTTTCTTCTACTTCTCTTTCCTCTGACATGGTTGCAACAGCAGTAGCAAAACTGCTCCCCCTACTGGCAGGTTGAAAGGGGGGTCTTTGTGGCGCTGACCTTTTGGTTGATTTTAGAAACCCTTTCCCATCTGTCACGTACTGTATATCTCCAAAAAAGGGATCAAGCAAAACTCGTGACTGTCTTTCCACAAACTCCACGAGGTCCTTAAACTTTGCTGGTTGTTTGCTCTCGTCTTGAACGTCGCAACTGATTGTTCTCCATCTGTGTCGGAGCTTAAAGGGCAACTTGGATATAATGGTTTTCAGGTGAGATGGTGTTTCCAGTTCTTCCATAAAATTCACCTCTTTCATGATATTGAAGCAGCTTGGCAGATACAGCGCATAAGACCTCAACGCTGCTCCGTCCTCTGCTTTTATTGAAGGCCAACGCAGGACCTTGTCTATGTGTGCAGTAGTAAACTTCATTGCCAAAGTGCCATTGGAGTTGCTTCCCGGAACCGTGGATCTGGATCCATGTGGAGGAAGCTACGGACCAGTTGATTGGGTGCACCCTTTGTGTATTGCTCCAAATAGAACAACTGGTCTTGCACATCATCCACCTTGCGCTCTATTCCCTGCTCAAAGGCTCGAGTCAATGTTCTGTTGTGCAAGGCATCACCATCAAATGCAGGAATCTCTCTGGCGGGGAGAAAAGCTGCTTGATGTTGCTTTACAAGCAATTCAGTGATTTCATTTTGCCTCTTTAACACGCCAGAAAGGAAACCTTTGTTTATTAGATTTCCTTTTGTTGAGATGGAGGAGCCATGCTCATCCTTTTGGTCCTAACCCAGAGGTTTCTTTTCTGCCTTTGCTTTACATGGTATAGTTTGGTGAGGAATATATGACTGCTGCAGGCTTTGAGGATGTTTTTGAGATGTTACTGGAATTTTATATACTGTAGATGTTCCAGTGGCCTGGAACTGGCGTAAGGGTGTAACATTTTCTGACTTCAGCTGCTTTGATGTTGACGGCTGTTGAGCTTCCGGTGGTCTTGGTTGCTTTAAAGATGAAGGTGGTTGTTCAGGTGTGGCCTGTGACATCACACTCCCCATGAATACATGCATGTTGCCTTCTGCTGCAGCCAGCTCAGTCTCCACGTGGTGCCTTTCCCTTCTTGCTTTTAGCTCAAGTTCTTCCATATGGAGTGCATGTTTGACTTCCAAGGCCTGAGCTTTGGCCTTTAGAGCAGCTTGTTCAGCCTCAGCCTTTAAGCATGCAGAAGATAAAGGAGAGGATGCTGAGGAGGAGCTGGCATCTTTGCTTGAAGCCCTGCTTGCTTACGGGCCCTTTAGCCTGGGACACACTGTCCTCTAGCCCCACCAATAGCGCATTTGCTTCTTCTTGCTCCCCCTGCTCCTCTCGCTTCTTTTGCTCATCCTGCTCATCTCCTTTTTCCACATCACCAGTCAACCATTCTTTAATGTCACAAAAGAAATGTGGAAAAGGTGTCAATTTAGGCTCATCCCAGTCCATATGATCCGCTTCCCTTTCCTCTCCGTTAGAAAAGAGATTTTGTACAGCCACTTGCAAATCCATCAACTCCCCTAAATAATTATCCAATGCTTCAACATGCTTGTTCATTATTTCTTGACTTTCTCCAGCTTCCAACATGCTATTCATTTCATTCCTTTTGCGCGTTAAAACGCCAAGCTTTCCCCTTGAAATCCAGTACTCACAAACCGCTGACACTCGCGTCACTGCTGTGGGTTCTCTGTTTCTTTCAAGGGGGCTTCTTTAGTCTTCGCTCCACACTTTTTGGACTTTAAATGTGTCGGCTTTGGCTTTGTGAAAGCCGTGGTGTAGAAGACGACGGTCAAAAAAATGCTCCTTGGTCGCCGAAATGTTCTTGGTCCAGGACAGATGTCCCAGTAAAAGTCTGGAATGAAGCAACTTTCATTCCTTTTTTCTTTCTTTCTTTGACCCCAATCAGTTTCTAACAAAGAGAAAATGCATGAAAATACTGCCAGTCTTTGTCAAACAGCAACAAGAGAAATTTGAACACTCCACTCTTCTATTTATACACACATGACACACGCTTCTTAAAACTGCAGATGCTACAAAACAACAGTTGTTCACTTTGGTTGCTCTTATTGCTCCATAAAGCTCTTTATGAAGCGCAATAAGATAACGGTGAGCAACTAGCAGATAGCAGCGAGCAGCTAGCAGATAGCGGCGGTGCCTCAGTTGAAATAACCAGTGATAGGTGAGGACACCTAGCCTAACAACTAGCATTAGCATTAGCCTCTAACGCACACGCGTGCTAACACACACAAACACTGTTTACAGATGTAAACAGTTTGTTTGTGTGTGTGTGTGTGTGTGTGTGTGTCAGCAGCAATCTAACGATGACTCAGATTGTGAACTATGAACTTTGATTCGTTGTCGTCGTCGTCGTCCGTCTTCAGCGCCAAGGAAACAAAGTGCGCACACACAAACACACACACACACACACCCACACACACACACACACACACACACCTCTTCCCGGAATGAGTCAGGAGGTTAGAAGCCACGCCCCCTGTGCTCCTTGCAGCCAATCACAGCCCTATCTGTTCATATCCTCCACTTCAAGAAGCTCCACTGCTGAGGAGGTGGAACCCAGTCAGTCAGTTAGTCAGTCAGCCAGTCAGTCGCTCTCAGAGGTGAAATGGCTCAGGCAGCAGCTCAGCTGGACCCAGAAATCTTCTCTTGTTCCCTCTGTCTGGATCTTCTCAAGGATCCAGTGGCCACTTCCTGTGGACACAACTACTGCAGGAAGTGTCTCCAACACCACTGGGATGCAGAGGAGGAGAGGAGAGTCTATAGCTGCCCTCAGTGTAGGAGGACCTTCACACCAAGGCCTGTCCTGGAGAAGAACACCATGTTAGCAGCTCTAGTGGAGACCCTGGTGAAGACTGGACTCCAAGATGCTCCTGCTGATCACTGCTATGCTGGAGCTGGAGATGTGGCCTGTGATGTCTGCACTGGGAGGAAACTGAAGGCCCTCAAGTCCTGTCTGGTCTGTCGGGCCTCCTACTGTGACTCTCACCTCCAGCATCATCGTGATGTTCCTCCCCTACAGAGACACAAGCTGGTGGAACCCAGCCAGCAGCTCCAGGAGAACATCTGTCCTCGTCATGATGAGGTGATGAAGATATTCTGCCGCACTGATCAGAAGATCATCTGTGGTTTATGCTGTGTGGATGAACATAAAGGTCACGACACAGTGGCAGCAGCAGCAGAGAGGACTGTGAGGCAGAGAGAGCTGGAGGAGACCAGGCAGAAGATCCAGCAGAAGATCCAGCACACAGAGGAAGAGCTGAAGGTGCTTCAGAAGGAGGTGGAGTCCATCAACGGCTCTGCTGATAAAGCAGTGACGGACAGCGAGAAGATCCTCACCCAGATGATCCGTCTGCTGGAGAAAAGATGCTCTGAGGTGCAGCAGCAGGTCAGATCCACACAGGGGGCAGAAGTGAGTCGAGTCAAAGAGCTTGAGAAGAAGCTGGAGCAGGAGATGACTGAGCTAAGGAGGACAGACGCTGAGCTGGAGAAGATCTCACACACACTGGACCACAGCCAGTTTCTCCACAGGTTCTCCTCACTGCCAGCACTCAGTCCGTCTCCAGACTCCTCCAGCCTGGAGATCCGTCCTCTGAGATACTTTGAGGACGTGGCAGCAGCTGTGACCAAGTTGAGAGATGAAATACAGCAAGTTCTGATGGACACTCATCATCAGACAAACATCTCATGGACAGTGAGCTGCGTTGATGTTCTACTGAAGGTACCAGAACCCAGGAGCAGAGAGGACTTCCTCAGATGTTCACCTCAAATCACTCTGGATCCAAACACAGTGAACAAACATCTGTTATTATCTGAAGAGAACAGAAAAGTGACATTCATGAAGGAAGTTCAGTCTTATTGTGATCATCCAGACAGATTCACTGACAGGCAGCAGGTCCTGAGTAGAGAAGGTCTGATTGGACGATGTTACTGGGAGGTGGAGTGGAGAGGGAGGGTTGAGGTAGCAGTGGCCTACAGGAACATCAGCAGAGGGTCAGAGGAAATGGAATTTGGATGCAATGACAAATCCTGGAGTTTATATTGTTACTCAGGTGGATATGGGTTTTATCACAACAGCATCAGGACTGATGTCTCAGGTCCTCAGTCCTCCAGAGTGGGAGTGTACCTGGACCACAGAGCAGGTCTTCTGTCCTTCTACAGTGTCTCTGGAACCATGGAGCTCCTCCACAGAGTCCAGACCTCCTTCACTCAGCCGCTACATGTTGGATACTGGGTTCCTTCAGGTTGTTCAGCTGAGTTGATGAAAGTGTGACTGAAGTCATCAGAGAGACTCTGAGCTGAATTCTCACCTTTGATTCTTCTTCTGTCTTCACGTTTGTTGCCCAGTGTCTCCGGCTGTCAATCACAGGGTGGGCGGGGCCTAGATGCCACTTCCTGTTTGTGCTCCTGGTGACTGTTGTCCACCTGACATTTGTCTCCACGGCTGCTGGATGTTTGTGCCACGTTGTTTCTCTTCCTCTGCAGCCTATTCATCCCGCAGATTAATAATGTGTCATTAGTCCACATGACAACTTTATTACTGTGGAAACACAGCTGAGGTCTGTTTCCACTCTGGACCTTTCCACCCTGACCTTTGACCTTTCAACAACTCATCCATCTGATAAACCTTCTGACTGTTGATCCGTTTGTCAACAATCAGATGAATGCATGTAAATATTGTGAGAGAATTTTTTCTTTTGATTTTGCTTGTTGGCTCAATGTGACAATAGTCAATCAATAAGTCATGAAATATGCCATCAGACTATATTGCACAACAATATCAAGTCAATGATCAACTGTTGAATTGAAGCAATAAAGCAACAAGACAATCCAGATAAAGTCTCTGCTTGTTAGTAGATTTCTCTTCTGTCAAGATCTCCATGTATTCACCACAGACATTTAGAAAGTCAACGCCATGAAGACAAGATCAAAGTTTCAAAAGCACATCAGTCAATGTGGGAAACAGCTGATATTTCTCTGGCATGAAGCAGGAGGATGCCACACACGCACACACACACACACACACACACACACACACACACACACACTCACATGAACCACTATTTTACAGAACAAGTGAAGAACAAGAGAACGGGTACTTTACTGACTCACAGTGTATTTACTTTATTGCATCATAACCAATGTTCCCTCCAAGCTGCGCGCTTGCGAAGTCGCGCACTACTTGCACATTCTCAGCGCACAAGGAAATCTATGTAGCACATAAAATAAAATTCAACAGAAACGTATTAATTAATAATTTTAGAGCTTTTATTAGGCGGCGCACCGCTACGCCTTCGGAATGATGATTTGTTTTGTTTTGTTTTGTTTTGTTTTCTTCCAGCTGCACCGTATGAGTTCAAAAGGCAGAGAAAGTTTCCAGGCTGCGGCGCCGCGCTGACATAGATTACGTAAGAAAGTGAAGAGGTGCCACTCCGCTCTATTTTCACTGGCTGACAGCAGCACACTGGCTTAGCTTGTCTATTCAGAGAAGAGCTATCACTTCGGCTTATTTTTCAATCTATGTTATCACATGCGTAGTACTGCTCATTCATTGGTAGTTGAATTGTTAGGTGTGTTTGATAAGTAATTTACATTTTTTTTAATAACAATTTAACATATTGTTAAATATGGCGCCGATGACGACGCTGAAGCCCTCCCCCATAGTTTCAAACAATCCTAGAGGAAACCCTCGATATTTTACAGACAAAGAGTTACAGGAATTCACACTGTATCACAAGCTACAGCACACGTATTTCTTCCAGATCATGACCCTCAGCCAGGCCACAACTGGACCTCAGCCAGGCCAAAGCAGGACTCTTCCTATGGTTAAAGCAGGACTCTCACATATAACACACTACACATCTCATGAACAACAAGATTTTGCTCTTTTTCATTCGAAGTGGGCCAAATCACTTCTATTCAAAGTAAACTCATGAAAATTGCTGCTGGAATTTGATTCTTTTAATAAGCCATGTAACTTGCTATGATCCAAGGTTTTGAACAGGTGTGTTACTGGTGTGTGGCCACAGCGTGCACATCTGATGTTGCTCACAGTGGTCCTCAGTGTGCTCAAGGAGCTTGTGTGGATGCCCAGACACATGGAAAATTAGAGGGAGCATTGATCATAACACCCATGATCATGTGAATTCATATATAGGGATTATATAATGCTATAATATGTTATATATTATGTCAAATATGTATATTTCAGGACTGAGCCCAAGCAAAGGCCTGCTCTGTTCAGAGCAGGTCTTCGCCATGGAGAAGACTTGATTGTTTTTTTTCTGTATGTTTATTATTATTATTTACAAATTAATAGCTTCTGTTTTTTTCTTTACTCACCGATGAATCACCGTATGCAAGTGTGGCGAGGGGGAGGGTCTGACGGAAGGTGGAGACAATTCTGATGATAGTGGGTATGAAGCAAAATGAAAATGGGGGGGGGGGGGGGGGGTTGTCTGACAACGCCACCTGGGGAGTTGCACCCCAGGAAATAGACTATAATAAAAATTCCTAGGGCTGTTCAGGTTCGTTACGCTTTGAGATTTGTGAGGATGAGACGGACTTCCAAAGAAACAGCTTTATTCAGTTACAATTTAAAATAGTTGACTGTTTTTTAAACACACCACGGAAAATCTTTTTTTTTTTTTAAACAATAAGACAGGTTTAGCTGCCTGAGTGTAGGCCTGTCATGATAACACATTTTGATGGACAATAATTGTGCTACAAATTATTGCCAATAAACAATATTATTGACACCATTTTTTAAATCATATATAATGATAATATATGTCATAATAATGCAAGTATACCATTTCAAAAGCAATAAACTTTAATTTCTCCAGATTAAGAGGTTGCAAATAAGATAAACAAATATAATAAACATAAAAGAAAACAAAAAAAACCCAATAAAAATAAAATGGACTCACATTCTGTTTTTATCAAAAAATGCACTTAAATAAAAACCACGATAACGACTAAAAACAATAAGAGCAGGTTTAGCTGCCTGAGTGAGTGTCAAAAAAAAAGTACTATACCAAAAAGATTGTTCAACATCATAAGAAAATAAGGGGAACAGGGCTGGAAGTAGCCGAGCGGACAGGCTAAACAAACAAAAGAAAACAAAACAAAAAAAAGGGGAATAAACAAAGCGAAGGGAATCACTACAAAGCAAAATTCACCTCGTGCTGTGCAAAATAAAGCAAAGTGAAGGGGAGCCACCACCGACGCAGTCTGCCGCATGCAACGCCAACTCCTGTCCAAAAGAAAAGAGAACAAAATGAATACACTAATACATTGAGACACTCAGGCAAGCGTTAAACAGTTCAAACAAAAGAAAACCTTTCTTTAGTCTACACACACACACAAAACAAAAGGTAACGATCACTGGGGAACAAGATAGTAATGAACTAAAAAGGAAATTATTATGTCCGCTACTTATATATGAATGACGAGGATTGTAGGGAGATAAATGAGCTTTAATAACACGGAACTGGAACCAACTCAAAACAGGTTAACAACGCTGACGAGAGAGCAAGCAACAACCACTCAAGCGCTGACTCTAGAAGTCCACACGCTTAATCCTAAATCCTATAGCTCCCCCTAGTGGGTCACTCCTATATCGTTCTATTTACTTAACTAAATACATAACAGAAATCAAACTATAACAAAATCGCTACTCAATAGAAAACCCAAAGTTTCACCAAAATTTAACAAGAAAACAAAGAAAAGAAAAGTGACCAAAGAAAGTGGTGACGCCAACAACAAAAACAGACAAACTCAGTTGTCTACACCAAATAAACCACAAACAAAGGAAAAGCGTCCGCGTTGTGGTGGTGACACCACTGTTACCCGGCTAGAATGCAGCGGCAATTTGTTAGGACATCGCCGCCGCAACAGTAACAGAGAGCTACGGAGAAAACAGAGGAAGACGGAGCGACTGCACCCAGGCAGGGGGTTGAGAGCAGCGTCCTTCCAGTACCCGTCTCGGGGTACCGGTGTTCAACTGCAAGGCAGCCTCCCCGCCGAGCGCCAGAAGAAGGGGAGGGGGAGCTGCGGCTTTAACAGCCAAGCGGTGAACGCACAACCATCACGCACACACATCACCACCTGCCGATGAACGGGCACCCGCCGCCAGGGTTCCGCCTCTGGCTGCGCTAATGGCCAAGCCCACTGCACACAACAGCCCCCGCTTTAAACCCCACCACCACGCGCCAGAAGCTTTTTAAAACATTCAGCAATTAATGCCCTGGGGTTGCCGGGGCGGCGGAGTGGAGACAAAGTCAAGTGCGTCCAGTCTCAGTTCATTACGGGACAGCTTTTTTAGTTGCCAAATACGGGACAATCGCGTATTTGAGCACGGAAACGATGCAAAGTCACTAACACAAATACAAGTTTATAAAGGTACAAAAAGAGGATCGTGGTGCAAACGCAAAAAACAAACAAACACGCTGCAGGACATAAAAACATTTACTTCATCAATAAATGCGCTGTAAACAGAGGAGCGATGCAAAGCAAGAAAACACATGTGGTGAATTCTTCTGGTGGATTCAGGTGATGTAGATGTTGAAGGAGTCTTCACTGACACAGACTTAGTTGTATATAAAAACTGGTTTATTTGCAAAGAAGTCAGAAGTCAGTCAGGCACCTAGAACGCCTGGGGATGTCTCTGGGCCAGATGTGAGCAACTCCGATGATCCTTTGTTCACATCACCACTTATACCCTCCAGCAACGAGGGAGGAAGATGCTACCAGTGGGGGGAGAATGTATGCATCCCATAATTGCATCCCCCAAGGGCCATCCGGTTTTAATTAGATGACCGTGGGCAACGACAAGACCATATACGGACACAGACGCCCTTAGGGAAGGAGTGCAGCAGCGGGTTCACTGCTGAGTTCACATCAGGCCATACACATAAGATCACATGAGGACATATGCATAGATTCAGATACTACATATTTCCCCCCTTCGAGACTTCATAAAGTCTCGAAACAAACAGAAGATACCCACACATGATACATGGATAGCAAAGAATGTAAATTCAAACACAAAGTACCCGCTTGATGAGGTAGTAGTTATTACATCCAACAAAGTGATTATGAGCAACACTGTAAATTTGTAGAGTGTGAGAGCGAAAAACCTATCAGACAGCCATCTTTCAGTTAAAAACCATCACAATCCTTCTAGATAGGAAAATTCTCTCACGGCCCCTCTGTCCTAGGCGACCACCTTACGGCCCTCCAAATCAATTCTGTAGAGAAAACAGCATTCAGGGAAAACGTTGGCAAACACACACATGAGAAACTCAAAAATAAAATCAAAAACATCCAGGGCTTGGCTGGTCATCCCATCGGACCTACACCGTGGACCTTTCCCTGCCTAACACCCCTTTCCCTGTTCTCCAAAACAAAGAAAAAGATTGAGTTCCCATAAGCATCTGCCTGCTGATAAAATCCCCCAAATAACTTTATTCTCTAAAACATCAAGTTCGTGTTGCAATTCAGATTAATTCAGATTAATTCAGATTAAATACAAACAAACACAGTGGTTAATACACAGTAGTTTCATTGAGTTCTGTTGTTCACAGTCCCCTGATGCAGGATCTTCACGTGTTCTGCGTCCTCATTCAGGGTTCTCCAGTGATTTCAGCTTATTTGAGTCTCTGAGTCCATTCTGAATCTAGTTGACACCCCCACGTAGGCTCCCCAACTATTGTCCTGAAACAGAGAAAATATCTGCCAGTATCTTTGTATACAGAACATCACACATGTAATTCCATTACAAGAGATACGTCAAACATCAAACATCAAACATCAAACATGAGTAAACATACTATTTCCCCCCCTTGGGCACTCGCCCACAAGGAAGAGAATAGAAACATACAAAAAGAAAAGAAATATAACATAACAATACACCTGCAACTACTATGAATATTTATCCACCACAGTGGTGGCAATCTCCTCCTCCTCAACATCCTTGAGGAGCGGCATCTGAACCGCATCGCCAGGCATGACTACACCTATCCATCGGAGTATCATCGCCTTTGCACACGTCAACGACAGCGTGCAAACACAAAACAATATTCCCAATGACACAACGACCGCGCTAAAGACCTGTAGAAGCATAACTCACACAGGACCAAACCTATCATGAAGCCACGCACTCGCAGACGTCCCTGCGCTTTCCGAGGGACCAAACGCATCCCTAATTTTTCTCAACGCTTCAATCACATTGGTCATATTGTCCGCATTATCAGGAATCAAAGTGTAGCATGCATCACCCGTTAGATTCAATGCCACGCACAAACCTCCTTGCTTGGCCAGAATATAATCAAGGGCCATGTCGTGTTTCAACAGAGTTAGTCTGTGACTCCTTGCTTGGCCAGAATATAATCAAGGGCCATGTCGTGTTTCAACAGAGTTAGTCTGTGACTCCTCTGCGCATTTGATAGATGTTCAAAGCCCTTTATAGTCTCATTTGCAAAACCTTGTAGCGTATATGTGATATTGTCAATATGTTCCGCTAAAAATACAACCCCATACCATGGGAGTAAACCCAGGCCCCATTTTTCTCCCAAGCTGATTCTCCAATGATAAGACTCGAGATTGTGAAACTCGGCCAAGTCTCTCTTGAGTCTAGATCCTGGAGCAGCCGCAGAGCTGCTGTTGTTGGAATCAGCGCCTACCTGAAGCGCAAAAACTTCATAAGGGAGTTTCAATGTAGCCATGTAGCAACATCCAACCCAATTATGAGGCAAAAACAAGTACGCTGCGTCCCCACATATCCACCAGATGTCCTTGAAAGTGCCAATAGTCACATCTGCAGGCAAACGATCATTCACGACCATTATGGATATGTCCGGCCTATTTTTATTTCCCTTGAAAGTTACTGGATACAACTTTCCTCTATAACACCGATCCGGATTAGTCACCGTCATGAGATATTGTCTGCAATCTGACACCCCCAAAAACACACTCTTACCAGCATATATATAGGAACTCTTTCCGTTTTCACGTCGATAGAATCAGGTACTGCTGTTAAAAGATCATCCTGTTGATCCAATAGATTAATGTATGGCAGCCCTCTGTAAGGATCACAAACACCGGTGTTCACATCCAACGACACATTTCGCGATCTTAGGTCCATGCCCCTTTGGAGATGAAAAAGCCATGTCAACAAAGAAAATTGACACTCGTAAGACAACGGCTCTGCTACAGCCTCTAGAATTGAGGGCCAAGTGCTTGGTGAAGGCACTCTTACGATGCATGGTCCTTTCACTGATGCTTGTGATCTTACTGCATGAGTCAGCTGTTGAAACCACAAATTTTTCGCCGCAAATAGATCCGAAATCTCTAGGACAGATGAATCAAATCCATACGCCTTCCATCGATAATCACGTTTCGCCTTGACACGCAAAGTTTTGTGTTGCCCTTCTGAAATCATACCAACCGGCTTGGTATATTGAGCCGCGTCGGAGGAATCACTGAACTCCCCCTCTAAATCTCTCCCGGGCAAATTACTTCCAGTCTCAACAGGAAGTGACTTCAATTCCGGCACTACTACGGTTACAATGGTGGTTCTAAGAACTGAATTCTTTGCATCCGAAGAATCTGAAGTTGTTTTCCCTTGGCTATCATGAAAAACACAAAAATAGGAACCTTGATCCTCCAGTTGGACTGTACGTATGAATATACTACAATCACCTTCAATGTGTCCTGGTCTGCGATCATTAATGAACCCAAATTTATCACCGGGCGTATAATTGGAAAAATCAAGACGCTTTCCATTCGGAGTAACCCAACGCAAATGAGGTGAACCAGAGACAACTGCACCCAAAGTGCAATCACAAGGAAGTACAGCTTTCTCCCCTACTGTCACTTCTACGGTGTGCCTTGTGATAATTTCAACTTGTACACTAGAATCCTCATCAGCTGTTTTTACAGTTAGGTCACGAATTTCCGTATGAGGATCAGGAAAATTCCCCCCTTTCTTTACTACTGAACCCTGTAAGGCTACTTCCGGGTCAATTTGAATCTCAGGTTTTATCTGCAACATTTGGGATGTCTTTGAAATGGGTTTTGTTGTAACAACTGTAGTTGTCACAGTAGTAGGGTGAGCCACACTGTCACCTTTCAGAGACAGAGTCGTTTCCGCCTGTGGTGTCGTCATCGTAGGAGTAGTAACCGCTTGTAGAGTGATATGAGTGCTTGAAGGTGTTGTCAACAGCGTCGTAGTCTGCTGAGTAGTAATTTGTGAAGTTGTGGCCTGTAAAGTTGTTAGATATGGAGTTGTAGTTTGTAGTACAACA
This sequence comes from Nelusetta ayraudi, assembly GCF_046127955.1. Lineage (NCBI taxonomy): Eukaryota > Metazoa > Chordata > Actinopteri > Tetraodontiformes > Monacanthidae > Nelusetta > Nelusetta ayraudi. The sequence continues at coordinate 29,739 of NW_027466281.1, forward strand.
TCATCCACTATCACACCCTGGTGCAAAAGATCCCGCTCCCGTTTGGTCACTGCACTCGTAGGTCGTGCAGCAGACACCGGTTTCTGAACCTCCTTCTTCACCGTTCGCACCGTTTTAGGAACGTCACCGCTCGTTGGAATCAGAGTTACAATAGTGATTTTAAGAGGCACAGTTCTCCAACTGTCCATCCCCTTGTCATCTGCAGGCCGATAAGTAGTTAAGGTGCACGTGAATATACCCCTATCTGTTTCTTGAACATCAGAGACCTGTCATAACCACTGCTTGTTTTTTCTCTTTACGTTTATTATCACCTAATTGCAACTGATTAAGTTTTCTGAGAGTCTCTTGATCTTGAGTTCTCTGGTCCAACTCCTTCTTGCGAAAGAGTTCAACTTGATGGGCAATGTGATCAATGTACACACTTTTGGCCATGCTTCCGAGACCAACCACCTCTGCTAATTTACTGCGTACTGCCAGTGGCAGCCCCTGTTGGATTTTAGTCCGCACAATAGATTGTTCCATTTGATTAGCGTCTGGATCATTGCCTGTGACATTTCTCCAAGATTGGAGAGCTCTTGACACATAAGCCCTGGGATTTTCTTGATCTCCCAACGGCTCCATTAGAATGTTATCAGGGTGTACGTTTGCTGGGAATGCATCACGCAACGCACTCCAAAATTGACCTCTATATGCAGCAAATAATTCAGCATCATTTACCGCTGTACCTATGAAGCGAAGCATCCTAGCCTTCTGCAAAAGTTCCTCCATAGCAGGAACACCAATGAGACTAGCTAAAAGTCGCTTGATGTCACCCACTGCAGACTGTGTGCCTACCATAAGTTCCTCTAATTTTGAAATCCAAGGATGTGCCCCATCCTGGAGAATCGGTAGCTTCTCCAATATGTCGGACATGTCCGAATTTTGCCAAGGTTTATATTCAAAGGTTTGTCCGCGAACGACCACTGGGCACATTTTAGCAGATGCTTCTACTTTTCTTGAACGCAAGGCATAGCCTGATTGTTCCCTATGAAAAGATTTTTCTATTGACTCTAAGTTCTCAATTGCCTTTCCAGTTTTCTACAGACCTCTGGAGTTTTGGCCTCACAGATGTCTGAACGACATTGCACTATTTTCTTTTCAAGTGTCCTGAGTGTGTGATCAAAGTCGGGATCATCTCCACTATCAGAGTCTGAACTCTCATCAGAGGGATCTCGATTTATTTTCTTCGCTCTCCGGAGTTTAGATCCTAGTTTCTCCGCTCTGGCCAGCATCTTTTTAATGACAGGATCGTAGCCACCAATGGCCTCTCCCGAGTCACTATCACTATCGTCCAGCTCCAACTTTCTCATTTTACCCTCTAGTTTCCCCACTGCTGTAGTTTTAGTTTTCGTGGCAGGATACATTTTCACCGTTGTTTTCGCTTTCCCTGTCTCGAGTATTTTGTCCTGATCATCTTTAATGCTGTAATTACCTTTTTGCTTAATTACTGGAAGCTGTGGATAAATGTCAGCGTACTCCGCTTCCTTATAAGGTGGCGGATTTTTCACCGGAGCAGTATGCGAAAAAGGAGTATTGATTTTCTCCAGTAGTGTTGCTGTTGACTCCGTGGCTTTGGCAATTACCTCCATAGCCATTTTATCTTTCCCTTCAGCCGCAGCTCTCAACTTTTGTCCTTCATCCTCAAAGAGCTGCAACATTGCGAGTTAAATTTTTCTCTTCTCAGCTCGCAATTTACCTTTTTTACCTTTTTTCTCTTTAGCTTTGTATATTGTAATGAGCACACTCATGGTTTGAATCACATTGGAATTGAAAGTACCTTCAACCGGCCAGGGTCTCTCAATATCTGGCCAACGCTTGTTCCACTTCTTAGAGGCTTCTGTTAGACCTTTAACAAGCGGATTCTTTTTTTGCACCACCTCAATTGGTGTTATAGGTTTAGCAACCACCTCCGTCATTTTCTTTCTTTTGCAGGACTTGTTTACTGTAAAAAGAACTGAAAGGTTTCCGATATGGGCTCTTAATCTAAAAAATAAACTCAGTTATGAATTTCAATAATTGACCCTTAATTTCCAAAAACAACAATAACAAAGATAGTGTAAGACAATATGCACCGAGCCAGGAAGAGACAATAGATTTAAGAATGACCTGTAAAAAATCAGAATATACAAGAATGGTGTGAAAGGTGTAAAAACGTATTTTGTGTCCTTCCGAACCTGTTCAAAAGGAGGCCACAAGACAACAACTGTAAATCTCAAATCAAAAACAATATATGATATAAATTTCACTGGCCTTAAATGCAAGACCTCTATGCCGTCACCAACAGGGCAACTCGTCCTCCTGTCTGCCTCCAAAGGATCCAGGTTCAGATGAATCACAAATACGGAAACAGAAAAGAGAAAAAATTAGGTAATAAATAAACTGGTGAAATTCTCTAAAGAAAACACAAAGCTTATTTACCTTTTTATTATTAATTATTGAGAAATCATTATTTTAGTTTATAAAGTTATAAACAATCATTATCAAATTATAAACAGCCATCAACAAAAGTTAATAAGCCGCTCTATCATAACCAACCTATTCCCCCTTTTTTTTTTTTTCAAAAAACCGTGAGGAGGGGGCGAGGAAAAAGAGAAACCCCCACTTGTAGGAGGAGCAAACAAGCTCCGCCCCTTGAAGCAGGGAAGAACTCCCAGTCCAAACTTGACCACTGAAGGGGAAACACCCAACTCAGCTCCTGGGGAGCCAGGCGCACCAGCCCCCGACTGACCACTCAAAGACAGACCACGCCCAGTCCAAAAACCTCCAAGGCCAAAATAACCCAAAATGAACTAAAAGAAAATGCACCCAATCCTTATGAGAAAAGAAAACCCACAAAATCACCCAATCCTAAAACAAACAAAAAGAAAATACTTTATTTCAACACATTTCTTTGTCCAGCCCCCCCTTGCATGCACTCACAGCTCCGGCTGTTCCTTCACATCCAGCATCACAAGCACGCAAGAGCCAGCACATTCAATGCATGCAAGTGTTGGTGCAACAGATAGTCACTGATGAGGCTCCTCTCCTCACCACCGCGACAGAGACCTTCAAATGTTAGCTAAGCAAAGTCCTCATTTGGGCTCATAGAATTTTAACTTTAAAATATTCTAATGAACAATAAAACGTCCTAGCTGGGGCTCATAAGTTAACTAGATGTTGAAAGACATATGTCCCTCTAACACCTTATATTCAGCCTATTCAAAAGTCCAGTTGTGCAGTTTCCTTTAGAAAAAAGCTACAGACGTCATTCAAACATCCACGTGTTTGTCTCATCAAGACCTATATTTTACATTTGACAGCCACTTAAAAAAAAAATGCAGGTAAAAAATATGCATCATTTGCATACACAGGCATATGATGATTACACCTCTTCTCCCTCTTTTTCAACACAGAAATGCCTGCAGTTTCCTTTACAAAAGTGCTCCAGACGTCATTCAAATACCTACGTGTTTGTCTCATCAAGGCCTATAATTTACATTTGACAGCATCTTTCAAAAAAAAAAAAAAACAGGTTGAAAAATCTGCGTCATTTGCATAGACTTCTTTCAGCAGATGTTGCCGGGCGTCGGCAGAGGACGGGGGTCATCGGAGGTCATCAGGGGTCGCGGCGGCCACGGCGGCTCAGCCCCGCAAACGCTGCTTGCAGCTTTAATTACCTTTGTGTTTAGTAGAACTCCCTGGGTGAAATTTCCAGGGTGGTGTTGTCGGTTCCTTTTCATTTTGTTAAATTCACAATATTAAATCTTGCTCTATCAGATAGCCATAGCCACTTGCATCGCCACAATAGCAAGTGTCATCTGCGAAGGTTTGTTGTTGCACAATTGTGACTGGTGAACTAGCTGAAGGACGTAATGATGAACAATAAATGTGACACTGTAATGTCAAATTACTCAAGTAATTACTGAGATATTAAACATTTCATGACTTCGGTTTTAAGAGTTGAATTGAGAGGAATTGTCCCATTCCTCTTTTGTTCTGTGGATTGGACCAGCTTCAAGAGTTGGAGACGTGATTCCCAAGACTGAGATCCTGAAAGGTCTCACGAGGAGGCCAACCACAGATCCTAAAAGATGTAAATGTGCATGCTTGGATGAGGATGAGCTTCTTCAGTTGATGGGACTCAAAAAAGGTGATATTTTTATCAGCTGTCCAGTATTTTTTGCATATTTTCCCAGTTACCCATTGGTTTGTGCTGCTGTGATTAGTGTTCATATTCAACCCGCTGGAATTCAGTTGTTTTTTTATTATGCCACCTGCAAGGCAAGCAACAGTGAGCTTATTAAAGCTTGCACAGACCTGGGTGTTCCAACAGAAGGATCTGCGACTGACTTGTTAAACAGACTGGAAGAAATGCTACTCTACAAGAATGTTTATCCTAAAATGTTTACGAAGCTGTAGAGAAGGGGGGACAAGGATACAAATGTATACTCATTTAACATTCACTGCAGTGTTATTTAAGTTTAATGAAATTTGGTTATCACAAAAACGTCATTTGGTATATATCTTTCTTTATGTACTCGTAGGTTGTTCTCTTCCTTTGACCTGATCTGTAGGTACACAGTTTAAGAATAATTTAAAATAAGACTAACAATGTTTGGCGACTTTCTTGTATTTGTAACATCAGCAATCACATGTCTCCATTTAGGTGGTGTACTACACATGGGGTGCACTCACTCTGTCGTCTGCTATTGTTCCCCACTTCTCTGGTAAGGGAGTGCAAGGGACCTTGCAGATGGCCTTTTAAACTTTGTAAACCCTCCAAACATTCTGTATTGAATATTGCTGGTGCTTGGCTTTGTATAGTCATGTTAAATCTGAGAAATGTAGAAGTTTTGCTTCTCAGTCAGCAATTAAACATTCAGCTGTCTGAAAGATGCTTAAAGACTGTAGCTGTTGCATGCGCCTTCATTTCTGTCTATGAAATTGTTGCCAGTTATACCCGCAAGTGCAGGAGGAGGATTGGGCCAAATGTGAGACCTGCAACGGCTGGCTGCACAAGGACTGTGCCAATTACGAGGCCAGTCAGTCATCTGATTATTTTTTTTTATCCTGTGGGTGTGTCCTGCCTGAGCCATACTCCTTCACCAGGTTTGACCAAATGATTTGTCACCCTTCTTCTTAAATATGTATGTCAATAACTGATCTTTGAGAAATGACATACTCTGCTGTAGTGCTTTATTTTATTTTTTAATTTACAGCACTTTGACCTGCCTCATGAGCAAAGGAGTAGAATGCCTCATTTCAAAAGAAAGAATACAGGTTTGCATTTATTCTAGTTACTCGTATAGTAAATGTTGCAACTAACGATGTTAACAGATGTCATTCTTAAAGGCACTGAAAGAAATGTTGGAACGCGGGGAGAGGAAGTCCAACAGGATGTACCTGTGGCAAAACCCTGGCAGTAATAGTGGACTTAAACAGATCCTTAATAGGGCCATGTAAATCAAAGTATTTAAAAGTGGTAACTTTATCAAAGTGCCAGAAAACTAGATGATGATTTACCCTTACTTTGTCCAACAGATGAGTGACCTAATTTGACTTGGTGAAGACTGTGTAGTCCTATCCTTGGACTACACAGTCTGGAGAAATGTTGACTTCATCATTGACGTGATGGTGCCAGAGGTATCTTCAATTTCAGTTGGGCAAAGACATTTATTTCCATTGATATCCAATTTCTACTGTCCTAACAGTTTTTCGGTTATATTGTTTACTTTATCACCCATTGACCCCATGGATTGTCTTTCTTGTAATGGATCTATTTTTCTTCTATCGTCCACTAAAATGTGTTCTGTTTTGTAGGCCACCATAGACATCTTGATGCGGCATGAGGATTTTCCGAGCTTCCATACCGAAACAATCCTTGGAAGTGTCATCGATGAGTGACTTCAGGTGGATGGGTTGTTTGAGTTCTGTAAATAAATGTTAATTTTTTGGACTCTATAATCTGTGATTTTTGATGAAATGTTGGTTACACAAATGCACACGTTTCAGTAGGTATGATTGTAGGGATTAGTGCGTATCTAGCATCAGAAAGGAGGAAGACAATCGTAATGGTATTAACCTGCTGCTGAAGAGTGATAGTTTACATTGTTCTCTTACAGTGTACAATGTCCTTTTGCAATAGTGTTTTGTTCTACGGTTCACATCCTTAAGGAATCCAAAACCACTTCACGGACCACTAAACTGGTCGCGACCAGTATCTTTAGCACCCTTAGCGGAGACCACTGGTCTGTGCCAGACCACTGAATTGGCTACAACCCCCTGTCTCTTCTCTCCGACTCTTGTGTCTTCTTCTCACTGGAAGCGTGTGTACGTGAGCTTGGAGGGGGTGTAAACAGGAGAGAGGGGCTCTCCAAGGGCTAGGTAGTTTAGAGCGGCAAGGTGTATGGGTGGTGTTCCAGTTAAAGAACAGGAGGATGCAGATGTTCCCTTTGTAGAGGGTTTATTGACTGCGGTCTGTAATAGCAATAACAATACAGAAAATATTATATAACATCATTCATTATGTACAATTAAACATAAAGATAATAAAGGACTGTATTAACAGATAAATTATATTTATAAATAACAGAATAAACAAATCCTCACACGTGGTTGATATGCAACGAGGCTTCTGCTGATTAGCTTACCTAACAATAGAAATTAGCAACAGCCCATGCTCGGCTAGAGAATATAAATTGACAAACTCTAGAATTAAACAACAACACAAAACCATAATTCAACTCACCTTTCGTCAGTCACACACAGAAATAAACCAGGGACAACCAGGTGAGCGTTATGAAAGAGTGAAAACTCCGCTAGCCTATGCGGCACCGAGGAGGAAAACTAGCGTCTGACGGGCTGCATCTCACACACATGCGTTCGATAACGAAAGTGAAACTAAACTGCGGTGCATTCAGGAGCCCAGGAAACATGAAAACGTATCGATAAACACTACAACTGCACAGTAACTAGGCAGAAAACGAATTCACAATCATAAACAACATGGGCTTTCGAACAGGGTGCTTGTTTTATACACAGCTGTATTTCGCCTCACAGGCAGAAGTATATGTAACATAGTCCTTGTAACCAGCGCGGAATAAGTAGTTTAAATAACGGGGGGAAAAAAACAAAAACAAAACATGCGTGTAAACTTCAAATTAGTGCAGACTTGTAAAAGTATTGATACTTTAGTATTAGAATCAATCCTACACGGACATGTTTGATATCGGAAGTATCAATTCTTTGGTATTGATTCGCACATCACTAAAAAAAAAAATGATAATTTTGCACCGATTAATAAAAAGCCAAATGTTGGAACCTCACCAGTTTCTGTGGATGTGGAAGGAGAATTCTTTTTTTTTTTTTTTTTTTTTAATTTAATCAACTTCGAGTGCTGTTGCTATTTGTTCGAAGTCAAACAAAAACTTACAGTCACTCATATTAAATTTGATCAACCTCAACACGGCTTATCTCAGAATTCCCAATGTGAAAGATTTGGATTTTTACAGCTTATTGTCCAAGATAACAACTAACCTACTTATATCAACCTCAGGTAAGATTAGCAAACAAAATACCAACTTCAGTGTGAACAAGCTCTTACATCAACATTGACACTGCCAAAAAAAATTGGAAGTGTTCAGTTTGTTGAGGCGTGGAAGGTAAAAAATGCCCTAAGCTTACCTCACAATGCAGAGTATTCAAATGATGCAATTCTTATCTGTGAGTCATCAGTCCTATAGGAGAGCATGCTTTGGCATGAACTGCCTTGCCCTTGTGATTCAGTCACTGCCGAGTGCCAACAATGAAGTGCGCCATGAGAAAGCTTTGCTGTGCCCGGTACATGATTTAATATATGAGCAATGACAAGATGTCCTGGCAACTTTCTGTCAACTTCCTGTCAACTTTTTTCAACATGCAGGGGCCTCCATCAAACTAGCAGCAATCAAACCACATACAAGGTGATGTAAGCTTTTTTCATGATTCATTCATTTTTTTTTTTTATCTATTTATCTTTACTGATGACAACGCACAGAAACATTGGGCCCATCTGAGCAAAGACACCAAGACGCCCAAAAGCAAACACAACACAACTCACACTGTCCACACCCAACACACCCACCTGCCCCCCCACCTCCGCCCCCCCCAGACACACACGTATGTATGTATACATTTACACATATATACATACCAGGGATGTCAGTCAATTAAATTCTTTAATCGCGATTAATCACATGAGTGTTCTGAGTTAACTCACAGTTATTCGAAAATTAAATGTAAAAAAATTAATAATAATGCGTTAAATTCAACAGCCATAATACATACACATATATACATATCATGTGTGTGTATACATGATATGTATATATCATGTATATATTTGTGTGTGTGTGTGTGTGTGTGTGTGTGTGTGTGTGTGTGTGTGTGTATTCTTTAGGTAGGTGCAATGTTATCAGGGCAACGTGTTGCGACATATCTCAGGTTTAACTCAAACATATGATATTGTATGATAAATCATTTTTAAATCATTGTGGAAGATCCTTCTAGTGGAGTGAGGGGTTTTCCAAGATACTGTATTTTACTATTCTGGATATTCCTGTTAAATTCAATGCAACATTTATAGAAATAAGAACTTATTATGTCGGCAAAACAATTTTTTTTCCAATCTGCATTTCTACTTTTCTGTTCTGCATTTGTATGTTTTCTTTTCTCACGGTTTAAAGTTACACTTTTAAAGCCCAAGTCAGCCCCCAAATTAGTCAACCTGTGTATCGAGGACAAGTCATTGCCCCACACACCCAGCAAATGCAGGTTGCGGGTGATAAACCGGTCAGCCGAAGCCGAGATGAAAGGCAAGGTTTCATAAATGCTTGACATTTACACTTTTGACAGTGTAATTAATTAGAAGTTGAGTTAGCTCTTTTTACGGTATTCTGTTAGTTTGGGTGTGTCACTTTGAAAAGAATAAAAGCAGGTGTCTTCTGAGAAATCTCATTACCTTTTTCAAGACTGCAAGGCTGCAAGACAGAGAGAAAGTAAGTTTCATTCCATTAAAGATTATCATCTTACTTTTTAAAAAAGCGTTGCACTCAACTGCATGTGGCACGGTGGCGGTGCAGCTGTTTAGACCGGCTTGTTTATTTGATGTATGTATGTATTAAAGATGACTATAAGGTTTTCCTCAGCCACAGGGAAATAATACTATTAAAAAGAAACATATACATGAAAAAAATGACGTACATTTTAACTAGGTTGTGTTATTACAACCCTACAATTAAACTACAGAAAATAGTTATTTGAATAATAAATCAAGATCCCTATCATGAAACCACAAATAAATAATTTATACAGTCTATCAGACTATCTTAAAATTTGTAGGCATAGAATACTGTGCAACTTTGTGAGGTCTTTGTTTTTTCTATTTTTGTCAGTTGATTCCACAAAATGTCATTATTTTACATTGTAAACGAAAATAAACTATTCATTCATTTACTATTTCAATTCATGTTGTTGACCAGTTTACATTTCATGAATGTTCAATAAAACACTTATTCATCAGCATTATGTAGATCACTAAATAATCAATTTTGTTCATAACTTCTAAATATCTTGTTTCTCCTTTTTACTCTGTAAAAAAAAAAAAAAACATTTATTTTTAATCAAAATATTTTCCATCTCTTTGCACTACTTTTTGTTGCTGTAATGATGCAAATTTCCCCATCGTGGGATTAATAAAGGTGTTATATTCTATCTTATTCTATTCTATTCTATTCTACTTGTGTAGACACAAATCTATAACCGTGGAGTGCATTTCAAACTTCTGCCCTTATTTCTTTATTCGTAGACACGATGGCAACACCGTCCCCTCTTTCCGAGGCCAACACAGCCTTCGCTCTGGACTTGTTGACAAAGCTGAGTGACGAGGACAAGACCAAGAATGTCTTCTTCTCCCCCTTCAGCATCTCGTCGGCCCTGGCGATGGCGCTGCTGGGGGCTCGAGGCAACACGGCTCAACAGATGTCAGAGGTAACCCAGTCGCTCGCACACACTTGGGCTCAAGACAAGTTGTCTTTGGGTAAAGTTAGTGACTCGGTGAGTTGGTTAAGGACATGTGTCCTCCGCAATATCCTGGCCTGCACAATCTCCATGCGACACATGACCCGTTTCTATGCACCACACACCAATTTAGGGAAAAAGAAGTGGGGAAACATTAAAAATACACAAAGAATGACAAACCCCCACAC
>NW_027466281.1:42500-71568 GCF_046127955.1 Nelusetta ayraudi
GACCAAGCTGGTGCTGGTTAATGCCGTTTACTTCAAAGGCACCTGGGAGAAGATATTTGAGGAGAGCAACACTTGCAATGCCGAGTTCAGAATGAATAAGGTACCACCGATCAGTGAAGCGAAATCTGCCTAGTTGTCCCGTTGTCCCTTCAAAATTCATGGTCTGTTAACAATTAATATTATAATATTAATATTAATTGTTATATTAATATTAACAATTATACATATATATATATATATATGTATATATATATATATATATATACATATATATATATATATATATATATATTAGTTTTGTTATCATGTCTTAATGAGCTGATGTCTTGTACATACAGTACCTGAGTACCTGATACCCTGATACCCTTCAAACGCTGCAGTTTAAATCCTGCGATATACATCACTGCAAAAGGTGATTTCACCTAGTTCCTTGATGTTAACATATTTTTTTTATTTCCTCCTTGGAGAATGACAAGAAGCAGGTGAAGATGATGTTCCAGGAGGCTAGATTTCCCTTCACCTTCATTCCTCAAGTCAACTGCCAGGTCCTACCAATTTCTTGCCTTTTATGAGCTGCCAGAAATACCGATTTCTGATCAGAAAAAAAATCAATCACGATAATCATGCTTGAAATGCTCCCTTGAACAGATCCTGGAGTTGCCTTACAAAGGAAGAGATCTCAGCATGTTCATCTTTTTACCTCAAGAAGTAGCGGACGGTACTACAGGCCTGGAGAAGGTGGGACAGAAACTTGGACACACATTTATAAGAAAAACAACAACAATGAGACATTCAGAAAAGTCATTCAAATCAACCACCAGCTGGAGAAGGAGCTGACCTATGAGAACTTTGTGGAGTGGACTCAACCGACTAGGATGGACGTTGTCAAGGTCCAGGTGAAGATGCCAAGGTTCAAGATGGAGGAGGAGTACGGACTGAAAGACGTCCTGGTCAGCATGGGGATGGTCGATGCCTTCAGGGACTCACTGAGCGACTTCTCTGGTAGGACACGACTTGTTCCAAACTTGAAACAAATCTTATTCTTACTTGTATGCATTCTTGTATTTTCTTCTATTCTACAAAGCTCATAGGGAGGAAAAAAGGGTTAAGATTCCTTTGGAAGGACAGTCACTCCACAATGGAATGTTTGGGGTCATTTTTTTTTTCAGACCAATCAAGTGAAATTGAATCAATGCACACGGCACACCTGACATTATCTCACAAGTGTACTCGCGCGTTGCGGCACAGTGGTGGAGAAACACGGTTTAGACTATAATACAGAACATCGATCAAATACATCTGCCGTCTGACATATATCTCTCTCTGACAGGCATGTCTCCAGACCAAAGCCTGACTCTTTCAGATGTGGTCCACAAGGCGTATGTTGAGGTCAATGAGAAGGGAACAGAAGCTGCTGCTGCAACTGGTGTGGTCGTGGGCACTATGATGTACGAACCTCCAAAAGAGTTCACTGCAGACCACCCCTTCTTGTTGTTCATTCAACACAAGCCCTCCAGGAGCATTCTCTTTGCTGGCAGATACTGCAGCCCAGAGTGAGATCTGCAGCCCTGTGGGTGATTTTAATTCATAAGGGCTTTGTTGTTTTTAAATTGCTGCTCTGTATTTCAAATCTAGTTGGAGTTTCTTTATTTCTAAACCTTGACTTAATGTCTGAATCACTTCCACATCACTGATTATAAATAACAAAAAACTATTGCTCATTACAACTGTTTAAATAATTCAGTAATTCTCATTTTCTGGCAAACAAGAATAAAGATATGAATTGCCTTGATTGAAAACTCATTGACTGATGCTTGACTCAACAATCTCAATATATACGTGTGTGTGTGTGTGTGTGTGTGTGTGTGTATGTATGTATGTGTGTACATACTTTATTAGCTTAATAATAAGTGGAAGTGCTTGCTGTCTTAGTCTAATAATTTTAATCACGGTAAGTAATATTGTACTGATAGTCGCACAAATCAATTTCACCGTTCCCTTGAGATATCAAGTGGACTGGATCGAACCTGAAGTATTTACTGGCAAAATAACACAAACACAATGATGAAATTAACGCGCTTGTCTGCAGAATCAAACTGAATTTTCCGCTGATTCTTGCCAATTGGGCCTTTGGATAGGAACTCTGTGTATAGGTTGCCTCTGAAAAACAATGCCAATGACCTTTTCCTTTTTTTTTTTTTTTTTTATCATTCCACGTTACTTGGATTTCTGAAGATTTTCTTCATCATAGTAGATCTTATCTTTATCTGTCGGTAGAAGTCTCAAAAAAGGGGTTGGAGAGTCCCAGGTACGTTTGTACATTGTGAAAGATTGTTTGGGTTTGAGACAATCTCCCTAATAATTTTGGTCTCCTCATCATCTACTGTGGGCGCTCCGGTCAGAGAGTCACAAGACAGCAGGACTCGGTGCACTCCGGGGACTGATTGGTGAACAGGCAGTAATGTGTGGTTTCTGGAATGATCACAAAATATATATTTATGGATATATAATTCAAATAACTCAATGCAAAAATAAATCTCCAACTGAACTCAGGAAAGAAATGACTTAGGTGCCGCATGGGCATTAACTCTGTAGGTTAAAATCCAAACAGAACAAAAACAACGGCCGCCAAGCCTATTTATAGGCCCCCAGAACCCCTTTAGCTGCCCAAATCACTGCCTGAGTAAATAAACAAAGAACACCGCCTGAGTAAATAAACAAAATAATACTGAACGGCACCATCTGATGGAAAACAAATAGTAATTCTGTACATTCATGTTTGTACTTAGTTTGCACGTCAATGTTTCAGACAGAAAAAAATGATGTGCATTTCCATGGATTCTCCGGTATCCCCTATTGTAGCCAACTTGTACATGGAGGAGGTTGAAAGAAAAGCCCTTGAGTGCTTCAGGGGGCACTCCCCCTAGTCATTGGTTCAGGTGCGTCGATGATACCTCGCTTAAAATCAAAACCCGCGAAGTGGAAGTGTAGCCGGTCTTGCTGCGGCACTGCCTCTGCTCCAACCTCTGTGCTGTGTCTTAGGTGTGAAGAACGATACGTGGGCATATAAGAGACGGACAACTTCTCCTTCTTCAGCCACATCAGCAAGAGCAAAGTGCAGCGAGCAGACCGTACAATGGCGCAAGAGCACCATCTTCTGGTCTGAACAAGTGGAGAACATGGCAACAATGGCAGAAATTAGCTTTTTTTTTTTTTTTTTCTAACAAGAATTTAATTGATCTACTCCTCTTATGGTCTTTATTTTCTCAAAATTCAGTTCATGCAAAAGAAAATGATGGCAGCCTAAAACATGAGAGGTGTCCAAAGAATGTACAAACAATGCCTATACTTTTATTATGACTGCACGTAAAATGCTTTGATAAAACATACAAATGCTTAATTTCCTGATGTCTTCTCACATCTGCTGTCACCGCTAGGAACTGAATATGAATATATCACGGGCAATTGCACTTTGTTTTCTGCTGTCTCCAATTTTACAATTTTATGCACTGAAAAAAGTATAAGACAATAAACAATGTTTACCTGCCTCTAAATCATTGCATTAATTCTTCATAGTTATGGATATAGTTAGAACGTTGGATCAGCTTTGAGCATAAAAGATCCACAACACAGAACACTGACTGCACAACGTTCTTTTTTTTTCTTTTTTCTTTTTCTTCCAACGGTTACCTACAGGCAGAACACGATCAAAGCCACAATGTAGGACATACTATTGGCTATTCAAACATGACAATCATAGATTCTGGCTTATAATTGGACAACGCCCCACAACAACAGATCTATAACTGCAGCTCAGCCCTCAGCTCAGTGCTTATTCCCTTTTCCCACTGCCGTGAGGTAAGGCATTCACCATTCTCCTGACTGCAACTAAGGAAATAAATCAATTTGTATAGGCATGTGAATATTTGTGTACATGTTAAATCGTGCTTTCCTACCGTCAAAATGCTGCTTCATATGTGCCTCAATATACCCGCAGCACCGTGTAGGATCGGACCAGACTAACAAAAGCTTTCGGCTCAGCTAATCTAAAAGAAATAACATTTCTATTCCGCCCCTGCACATGTCAAGTACAAGTTGCAGCTTGCCACCTGTTAGATTCAAAGGACTATGATAATAACTAATAGAACTACTGTGCAAATAAAAACATACAGAAATGCATTTGAAATATCTGTATTTACTGGACAAGACAGCTTCCTGGCAGGAAAGAGGCTTTGATTTGATTGTGAAGACAAAAAAAAAAAAAAATACAACCAATAAAGGAGCTCTCAAGAATGTCAACAGTTTTCACAGTATTGTGGCCAACTTGGCCAAGACAACTATGTACAGTAACAAACAGTCATGTCTTGAGGCACAGGTCAGTCAATATCAAGCAGCAAGTGCATTATACTCAATGTAGTATTATATAATAATGCAATATAACAGATGGTGTCTTCTAACTGAGTTCACCACTGGGATGCAGAGGAGGAGAGGAGAGTCTACAGCTGCCGTCAGTGTAGGAGGACCTTCACACCAAGGCCTGTCCTGGAGAAGAACACCACGTTAGCAGCTCTAGTGGAGACCCTGGAGAAGACTGGACTCCAAGATGCTCCTGCTGATCACTGCTATGCTGGAGCTGGAGATGTGGCCTGTGATGTCTGCACTGGAAGGAAACTGAAGGCCCTCAAGTCCTGTCTGGACTGTCGGGCCTCCTACTGTTACTCTCACCTCCAGCCTCATCATGATGCTGCTCCCCTACAGAGACACAAGCTGGTGCAACCCAGCCAGCAACTCCGGGAGAACATTTGCCCTCGTCACGATGAGGTGATGAAGATGTTCTGCCGCACTGATCAGAAGATCATCTGTGGTTTATGCTGTGTGGATGATCATAAAGGTCACGACACAGTGGCAGCAGTAGCAGAGAGGACTGAGAGGCAGAGAGAGCTGGAGGAGACCAGGCAGAAGATCCAGCAGAAGATCCAGCACACAGAGGAAGAGCTGAAGGTGCTTCAGAAGGAGGTGGAGTCCATCAACGGCTCTGCTGATAAAGCAGTGAAGGACAGCGAGAAGATCCTCACCCAGATGATCCGTCTGCTGGAGAAAAGACGCTCTGAGGTGCAGCAGCAGGTCAGATCCACACAGGGGGCAGCAGTGAGTGGAGTCAAAGAGCTTGAGAAGAAGCTGGAGCAGGAGATGATGGAGCTGAAGAGGAGAGACGCTGAGCTGGAGAAGATCTCACACACACTGGACCACAGCCAGTTTCTCCACAGGTTCTCCTCACTGCCAGCACTCAGTCCGTCTCCAGACTCCTCCAGCCTGGAGATCCGTCCTCGGAGATACTTTGAGGATGTGGCAGCAGCTGTGACCAAACTGAGAGATGAAATACAG
This sequence comes from Nelusetta ayraudi, assembly GCF_046127955.1. Taxonomy (NCBI): domain Eukaryota; kingdom Metazoa; phylum Chordata; class Actinopteri; order Tetraodontiformes; family Monacanthidae; genus Nelusetta; species Nelusetta ayraudi. The sequence goes on from NW_027466281.1 coordinate 47,886, forward strand.
CAAGTTCTGATGGAGACTCAGACAAACATCTCATGGACAGTGAGCAACGTTGATGTTCTACTGAAGGTACCAGAACCCAGGAGCAGAGAGGACTTCCTCAGATGTTCACCTCAAATCACTCTGGATCCAAACACAGTGAACTAACATCTGTTATTATCTGAGGATAACAGAAAAGTGACACACATGATGGGAGTTCAGTCTTATTGTGATCATCCAGACAGATTCACTGACTGGGAGCAGGTCCTGAGTAGAGAGGGTCTGATTGGACGATGTTACTGGGAGGTGGAGTGGAGAGGGAGGGTTGAGGTAGCAGTGGCCTACAGGAACATCAGCAGAGGGTCAGAGGAAATGGAATTTGGATGCAATGACAAATCCTGGAGTTTATATTGTTACTCAGGTGGATATGGGTTTTATCACAACAGCATCAGGACTGATGTCTCAGGTCCTCAGTCCTCCAGAGTGGGAGTGTACCTGGACCACAGAGCAGGTCTTCTGTCCTTCTACAGTGTCTCTGGAACCATGGAGCTCCTCCACAGAGTCCAGACCTCCTTCACTCAGCCGCTACATGTTGGATACTGGGTTCCTTCAGGTTGTTCAGCTGAGTTGATGAAAGTGTGACTGAAGTCATCAGAGAGACTCTGAGCTGAATTCTCACCTTTGATTCTTCTTCTGTCTTCACGTTTGTTGCCCAGTGTCTCCGGCTGTCAATCACAGGGTGGGCGGGGCCTGGACGCCACTTCCTGTTTGTGCTCCTGGTGACTGTTTTCCACCTGATGTTTGTCTCCACGGCTGCTGGATGTTTGTGCCACATGTTTCTCTTCCTCTGCAGCCTATTCATCCCACAGATTAATAATGTGTCATTAGTCCACATGACAACTTTATTACTGTGGAAACACAGCTGAGGTCTGTTTCCACTCTGGACCTTTCCACCCTGACCTTTGACCTTTCAACAACTCATCCATCTGATCAACCTTCTGACTGTTGATCCGTTTGTCAACAATCAGATGAATGCATGTAAATATAGTGAGAGAATTTTGTCTTTTGATTCTGCTTGTTGGCTCAATGTGACAATAGTCAATCAATAAGCCATTAAATATGCCATCAGTCTGTATTGCACAACAATGTCAAGTCAATGATCAACTGTTGAATTGAAGCAATAAAGCAACAAGACAATCCAGATAGCAGTGGGAGTGTTTCCTGGCAGTGAACTGGTGCCAGCCAATGAGCTGAAGTGACTGATGTCAGGCTGCAGGACCAGCTGCTCACCACAGGGGGGAGGCAGAGAGTCAGCAGGAACTCAGTCCAAGGTCTCATTTTGGTTTCACACAGACCTCAAAGTTGTCTAGGAGAAATAAATGAAACAACTTTGAGAGCTCACCTTGGCAAAATCTTTCCTCCATGTTCCACCTGTGCATCTGACCCAATTACCCATTGTTTCCACCTGTGCCTTTTTACCCTGTGTGTTTAAATATCTGGAACTGCAATGGTTATTGAATTATAAATGAGACAAAAGAAGTTTCCCTCAAAATCTTTCATGGTTTTGATCCTTGCCAGATGTTTCTGTGGAGATTTCAGAAGGACGTCAATGAATCAGAAGGAAACCAGATCATTTGTTTTGCTCTTCTCCCTCTCTGCTGTTTTCTAGCAAGACTTTGAAAATGTTTTCACTCTTTCTTTCTTTGTTTTTAAAACTGAGCTCAAACATATTTCAATGAGTCAATATTCTGAAAGTAAAAAGCATCACAACCACTGACCTGTGTGACCTTGACCTCAAGTGATCTTTCATTTCTGCCTGTATATTTTCTTCTGTTAATGTTTTCGTTGTTTGGAAATTGTATTGTTTTCTTTATGCCTTTTGTGTATTAAACAAAATGAATGTGAAACAAAAAGAAAGATACATGAGAGGGAGGAAATTAAGATATTGGGACATCAGGATACATCTGTGGTGAGGTAGCACCTGACAGAGGCGCCTGTGGGCTGCCCCCTAGTGCCCAACTGGAGCTCCTGAATACTCTTTCATAAAATCTACTGAAGAGTGGAGCTGAAGGAAGTCTCCAAGCATTGCTTTGACTTTCTACACAACACAGGATGATTAGGAGCAAGTTTTGATTTTCTTCAAGTTTACAGACTGTAGGTGGCGCTAATGTTCCCTATAATGTGACATCTGGCATGTGACAACTTGAGTTGGACCTGAAGAAGTACAAGACAACCATGGAGGGAAGATTGAGTGATTCCAGAAACTGCAGGAAGGCTGTGATACATTTAGGGTACATATAGTGTGTGTGTGTGTGTGTGTGTGTGTGTGTGTGTGTGTGTGTGTGTGTATGTGTCTGTGCGTGTGCGCTCTTGGTGTTAGCCACCCTGCTGATATATAAGCAGCTCCTTCAGTTACAGGGTGAATCAACATCAGCAGGTTCAGCAGGTTGTTTCAGGTGCCGCATTTGTGGGCGTGTTTGCACCTGCATGTCATTAGCGCAAAAACCTTTGTGGATCCCCGCATCTGTGGCCACAATCTCGCCGCAAAACACGCCACATTTTACTGCTACGCGCCCTTCTTTGTGGATCTGCCCCTGAGTGGTGACTTTTAGCAGGAGGCTGTCAACACAGGGCTAACTCAGCTGCTTTGTGTTGGATGGTGAGTGGAGTGAAGCTGCTCCACTGGAGTCCAGGATGGAGATGAAGATGTGACAGTGGCAGAATGAGGAGCTTTGATCAGTGTGAAGGATTCATGCAGACAGTCAATCAACACAATCAACACATTGAACACACAAACACATCACATCCTTCCTTCATTGGGCAGCAGGCAATAAAACAGCAGTTGGATCAAAGATGCAGTGGAGTCCAAAGAGACGCCAGTGAAGGAACTCTGATCCAGTGGAGCTCCAAGCTGCAGTGACTTTACACACAACTGAGCATCATGTTGAGTTGAAGCAGCAGATCAGAGCAACACTGTCAGTCACAACAGGACGTGTTGACACTCAGTGGCTGGAACACACTGGAGTGTGAAGCTGCACTGAGTTCCCTTGGTGAGACTGAGTTCCCTTGGTGAGGACACTAGTGGAGACACTGAGAACCTGCTGATGAAGATGATGATGATAGTGGTGGTGGTGGTGATGATGATGATGGAAGCAGCTGATCAGCTTGTCGATTCTCTGCTCTCCTTCATTCAGTGTTCTCTCAGAGCTTGAGTGTGCAGTTGTGTCTTCAGTTCTGCAGTCCAGCCCCTCCCACCTCACACACCTGAGTAAGAACCACCTGAAGGATTCATCAGTGAAGCCACTGATGGATCTTGTCTACAGCAGAGACTATCAACTGGAGAGTGTGAGGTCAGTACTGGTTTGGAACCAGTGGATGATGGTTCCAGCACCAAAGCCAGTTGATCCCACAGCAGAGGTCCAGTGTTCCCAGTCACAGTGTGAGAGGAGGATGGTGACGTCCAGTTGCTCCTCATTCATCCAACATCTGCTGCCAAACTGCTTCTTCTCTCAGTTCACCACCCAATTATTGATCAGTTCATCTTCATCAGGCCTCAGTATCAGTCCAACACTCCATGGCCACATGACCTTCATATGTTCCACACTTGACATGTGACTGAGAGTCTGCTTCTTCTCACCAGTCACTCCATCATCTCCATCAACAGTCAACGTCTCTGTGATGATGCGTTCAAGGACCGTGAGTCCTGACTGCTGCTGTCTCTTCTTCTCTCTACAGGTGGAGGTGGGATGATTATTGAGGGAGTGTGGAGGGGCAAAGTGGCCTCCCCACGAAAAAGGGGATCTGGACCGACCGGATTGAGGTGGTGGAGTAGAAGGAGGAGGAGGCAGCGTCAATTGCAGGAAGAAATTAAGTTTTATTCTTTTAACCCAAAAACCATAAATAAGCGACAGGAGACAGCTTCACAGTCCCCTAGTCTCTCACCAGACTAGTCGGCTCTCCCTCCCACACCAAAATGAGCGCCCCTTATAGTGGGCAGCATCCTAGGGCCAATTGGGCCACCCCACTAACCGTGGTGACCTCGACACAGTCGAACATTTCCAAAACAAAACAACAACAAAGAAATACATCCTTCAATAAACACAATCCAATCCCCCTAAACATACAAACCCTTAAATACAAATAAACCCCACATCCCTTAATTACCGTATTTTCCGCACTATAAGGCGCACTTAAAAGTCTTGTTTTTTTCAAAAAACGACAGTGCGCCTTATATATGGATTGATTCTGGTTGTGCTTGCTGACGTCGAAGCGATTTTGAGAGGTACACTGTCCCAACAGTGTCTGGAAGTATCGATGTTTTGTTTCATTGTTGTTTTCTTTAAAAACACGCAAAAACTACCTGGGTTGTCGTGCGATCTTGCAATCCTCGCGTGAACCGATCGAGACGCTCTGCTTGTAAAACGCGTCCTGTGTGGGAGGGTGCTGTAGCGTCAACGCGGTCGGTCTATCGCGTAGATGAAGTGAGACAGTGTTCAGGAGTCCGGCGGTGCTGTAGAATCAAGCACTGATGGAACGTAATCGAACACCTTCCGAACCGTGGTAGAGAACCTCCGGTGGATTTCAACTCGCGTTGGTAACATATTTCTAGCGGTATCATTCTGTTTTTTATTTGTTACAAACAAGTTTTAGGGTTACTGTGAACGCAGTTAATAAAGTCTGACGGACTTATCTCTGATTCTTTTGTTTCGCTTAATGCGCCTTATAATGCGGTGCGCCTTATAGTGCGGAAAATGCGGATGCAGGTGAGGTGTGGGTGAGCAGCATGGTGAGATATGATGGTGTGAGATGATTGACCAGTGCACAAACTGTTACAGGTTGGGAAATGGGACAGAATGGGAGTCGCGGTGCTCCGCGCTCCCGACACCGACACCCTGCTCACGCCACCCATTCCTCCGCCCCAAAGCACGGCAGGGCACAAGAACAATATGAAATACAAAATAAAAATCCCCTACACAACCGTGTGTGCCACTTTGTGTGTGTGTGCTTGTGTGTGCGTGCGTGTGCGTGCGCACGCGTAAAACAGCGTCTCTTTCGCTCGCTCTCCCGTGTGGGCAACGCCACGCTGCCGCGTCCTCGTGGGGGAGACAGTGAGAAGGGGAGGCGGAGATCGCTCACTTTCTCACAGGGAGGATGAGGAGGAGAGTGAAGAGGAGCACTCCAACTAGTGGTGGCTGATAGAACCACAACTACTGGAGATGAGTGACACACCGAGGCTCTGCCCCTCCTCCACCTGCAAGCTACACACACACGAGTCGTGCTCCAAGTGGACACTCTAACACTGTGTGGGCGTGTCACGACCTTTGACCCCAGTGGAGCCTGGTGGCTGGCGGACTGGTTCTCCCTACAAGCTGCTGTGGTTACTGGGAGAGACGTCCCAGAAGCCACTGGTGCACTGGAGGTCAACCATGACTGACTGCTGTCCTCCTCTCTGGACGCCACAATCTGAAGTGAATCCAAACTTTTGGAGGCCATTAATGAAACAAAACATTTGTTGATTCATTTTTGAAAAACATTCAAAGGTTGTGACAGAATCATCTGGAGTGAACTGACCAGAGGTCAAAGGTCAGAGGTTTGACTAACTACAAAGACCATAATTAATTAGATTATTTTCTTTAATCGAGTCCCAGCACTAATAAATATATATTTGTATGCGTACCCCTATAAGTCCATCAATGTTTAATGCACCTTTTTTCTTGAGCAGTATCACTAAATCTCCACCTGCTTGTCTTTGCATGTTTAGGTAGATTGATATCTATGTAGATCTATGTTAGTAGCTTCAATGTGCTGTGAAATGTGGCATCTTCACCAATACTTGTATCATTTGACTCAGGTGTCTCACCTCAGCAACAATCACAATTGTTGCTTCTTCATGTTGTTCTTTGATTTCTTGTCGTTTTATTTCTTTAGCAGCAGTGAAGCCCACACCACATCTATATTCATCATATGTATACAGCGTAGGATGATCCACCATCTCCAGTGTCGGGACAGCCTTCTCATTGGCCTTCTCTTGGAGTGCCAGACCCCGTCCCCAACCTTCAACTAGTGGATTTACTTCATTGACTTTAGTTCAGGTTCAGATTTTCCTTGTGGTTCTTCTTTGGTTCTGATTGTCTTCGTCCTCCCTCCAGAACTTCGTCTAGGACTGATTCCAGTGTTTTCAATAAAGAGCTAAACACCCTGGTGGTTCTGGATGGTTCTGGATGTTTCTAAGAGTTAAATTCCCTGGTGGTTCTGGATAGTTCTATGGGGTTCTAAGAGCTAAAAACCGTGGCGGTTCTGGATGGTTCTAAGAGCTCAACAACCTGGTGGTTCTGGATGGTTCTAGGGGGTTCTAAGAGCTCAACACCCTGGTGGGGCTTCACAGACACTGATGTGGTTGCAACTTTGCTTCATTGTCCATTGACATTAAAGGTGACCTATTCTACTCATTTTGGGGCCTTTGTATTTGATGTCTGGCTCCTCCAGAGCAGCAACACATGATTCCCAGCACTGAAAGCTTTGTAGATCTGTGTATCTCGCTGCATCGCTTCCTCCTATTTCCTGCATCCTGTGAAAACTGTTTTGCTTCACTCCACCCCCGGCCTCCTCCGTGTCTGCCTCCCACCCAGACCACTGCGCTGTGATTGGTCAGACTCTCGGTGTGGGAGTTGAGAGTAAAGGAGTGGAAAATCACAGCGATCACAGCAGGGAAGGAGCATGGGGAGTCTGAGTACCAATCAGAACATTCAAAGAAAGAAGCACACTAGCAGGTTGGAAGAGAGTAGTTCAGATGAAGGCAATAGAGTAACACGCAAAAAGGTTTCGAAGGGGGAGTTTCAAATTATTCTGAGCTACAGGAAGAGGACGAACACATCAAACTAAGCCCCATAGCGCTGACCAGAGAACTAAGAAAGAAACTTGGTGAAGTGGAAATGGGAAAATCTGGTGGCATGGAAACTTATTGGTCATGTGTCAAACGGAGGAGCAGAGAAATAAAGCCATGCAGGTGGAAAGTATATGCAAGAAGGTGGTGGCTGAAGGAATGGTATTAGGGCTAGAAATGGGTCAGAACCGGGATTCCAGTAGATGAAGACTTGGAGAAAGTAAAAAGGAGTCTGAGTGGAGGAGAGGTCAATTCAGACTGCAAACAACAGGTCATGGGCAAAGACAAGATAGCATGGCAGTCCTTCTGTAATCTCCAGGGTCCATTCTCCCAGAGAGACTTCAAATAGGGTGCATGAGCTTCCCAGTTAGGTCTGATATTCCACCACCACTTAGATGCCATCAATGCCAAAGATATGGACACATAGCTGCAGTTTGCAAAGGAAAACAGAGATCATAGGTTGGAAGAATGTGAAGAGGGAGCGCAAGATAAATGTTGCACTGGTGGGGGACAACACAGGGTGACATATGGTGGTTGCCAAGCTATAGACAGAAGGCAATAAAAGCAACTCCAATCAAAAGAGCCAGCAACTGAAGCTATGCAGAGGCAGTGAAGAGAGTAAATGAGCAAAGATGATTAGAGAAAATGATTGAGGTTCAACACAATGTAAGACAAGAAGGGGATGAGGCATTAGAGGTGGGAAAAGTGCTTTTGTTGATGGCCTACATAATAAAGTGTACTGATCAAGTCAAAGACAAAACAGAGGAGATGAGAATAATTGTAAAGGGGGCTGAAAAGTATTTGGGAATGAGGGAGGCATCCTGTGAAGATATCAGTAGAAAACTGGAGGCTGACAAGAAAGCAGGGGCAGCAAATGAAAAGACAGACTGATTATATTACAATGCAACACTAGAGGTCTCATAGCAAATGGTCAAGAGCTAAAAGCTTTGATTAGAGACTTTAAGAAAGCAGCAGACATCTGCTGCATTCAAGAAACATGGCTGAAAGCAGTATTGGATTTGACCATTGAAGGTTCTGATAGTGTGCGTAGAGATAGAGGAGAGGCAAATGGTGGTGGGTGTGTAATGTTGATGCAACAAGATACACAATACAGTGTGGTGGGCAAAGGAAGGCAAATGGAATATAGAGTCATTGAAATTTGGGCAAAAGAGGCAAATATGAAAAGAGTTCATTTTTATAATGCAGCCAACAGTAGGTGGTCAGAAGCCTTGGATGAACTGGCAGATTATCTAGAGGGCAAAGTGATATGTGGTGGGGATTTGAATGCACATAGCACTTTATGGGACAGTAAAAATGATAGCAATGGAGCGCTGGTAGAAGAATGAATGGAGACTAAAAATCTGCTGTGTCTTAATGACGGAAGAGGGACAAGAGTTGATGTTAGAACAGGGACAGAATCAGCGAAAAAGCTCTATAGGAAGTGACCATGAGCCAATAATGATAGAAGTGCCATTGAATCTACAACACCAAGATATAGGGAGAGCACAGGCGCGCTCATTTAGTGGTGCTGAGTGGGAGAAATTTAGGCACATTAGTCATAAAGACATTGGACAAATTCATCCAAGTCTTGATATTGATAGCTTGAATCAGGGGTGTCCAAATAACAGTGGTCTGCCCGCAAGAAATGTTATAAATAGAATAGAATATGGCCCGCACTTCAACTTTTGCCTGAGTGTATTGCACTTCTTAGTGTTAACACCAGGGGGAGTGGCTCCCACTGAGTGCAATGCCGTTCCCACTTTAGGTGAGTAGAAAATATATCCACAGTACCCTTGTGTTAATAAGCATGCATGTGCAGGTACACATGCGACAAATATCAATAATGCGCATCAATTCTGTCACTGCCCTGCTTTTGCACACCACTTTCTTATGCTTTTTCCTTGTTAACACACAGAGTAGAGTACACACCGCTGTGCACAGTGTACACACTGCACACGCAAAGTCAGCTGATCTCATCTGATGCAGATTTGCTCCTTGATCGAGTGACATCTGTCCGGATCTTTGGCACGAGTGGCATCGGATCAGCACCACAGCTGGATGGCCCGGTTTACACACCCAGCGCAGCTGATACTCAGCAGAATAATTGACTATTTAATACACTAACGTTAAGGCTATATAGCTCATTTCTAGCAAGTGGCCCAGCCGCTCCTATATTTTTATGTATGTGGCCCTCAGTGAGAAAAGTTTGGACGCCCCTGGGTTAAATGAATATATTTGTGCAGCTATTTTAAAAGCTGCCAAGAAAGCTACGAAGTTAAAGGGAGTTGGGCAAAGAAAGAAGGTTGTTCCATGGTGGACAGTGATGTGCACATCGATATCGTTATCGATATATCCATCGCTAATCAGAGTAAAACATCGTATCGACATGCGTACACTTTTTTTGCTTTTGTTTTTTAACCACAACCGTGCAGCTTACTTCTGACTATTGGACAAGCCAAAGCCCACTGCAGCAGTGCATGGAAGAGCAGAGAAATGGCGGTGGCCGGAGGAGAGTCTGATTGGTTAAGCGTTAAAAGGAAACGTAGCGTTGTGTGGTCATATTTCTCACCAGTGGACAAAAACCTTGCGCAATGCCATTTGTGTGACAAAAGAGTGTCGCACAGGAGCAACACCAGCAACCCGTTTTCACATTTGAAGAGCACGCACCCAACAGCACATAAGGTTTATAAAGTTAGGCTAGTGGATTTGGCTCGGCTTGAACCTGTTTAGAGGAGCGACACGCAACCCCTCTTGATTTGTAGGAAGCTGAAACCAAGCAGTTGCAAGTCCAGGATTCCTCTCCTTCTACTCCAGTTCCTCAAAAGACGTTGCAGGAGAGCTTTCTTGGACAAAGCAAATACCCAGGTGGGTACAGGTAGTAAGAAAGTGCTTTTCGAATACTTTTCCCGTCATAAAGTTACTGTTACTGTTTTAATTTGAATCATAGATTCACTGAAATGAATATAATGAATGGGAATGAATCCTATTCTTCACTCAAATACAGTGTTTTTCTTACCAAGAAGACAGTGCTGTCTGCATAACTTGTGGCTTCATCTTTGACCTTATTAGACCAATTGTTGATAACATCTGTGTAGATTATTGTCAACTATTCTTTACTTTGTTTAAAAAATATGTATGTGTATTTAGAACTCAGCTGAATGGAAATTCAAATCTTTTTCAGATGATTCCCAAAGAGCACAGGACATCACAAGAAGCCTCTCTAAGATGATAGTTACTGACATGCAGCCCATCTCAATTGTGGAGGATCCGGGCTTCATCAAGTTTATGAAGGTGCTTGAGCCACGCTATCGTCTACCTGGACGGAAGACCCTGATGACAATACAAATACCACATTTGTATACTGAGGTGAAAACAGCAGTGAAATAATTTTTATACAGAGCTTCTAGTGTTGTCTTAACCACTGACATGTGGACCTCCCGGGCAACTCAAGCCTTTTTGACAGTGACAGCACACTGTATAGATGGGGAGTGGGAAATCCAGGCTTACACCCTGGACACTGTCATTGTTGTAGAGGATCACACTGGTGACAGAGATCACAGATTGTGGAGGACTGGGGCAGAAACAATAAAATACATGCAGTTGTTGCCGATAATGCACCCAACATGGTCAAAGCTGTCAGGACCAACATGTGGAAACATATTCCATGTTACGCTCACTCATTACATCTCGTAGTCAAAGACTCAATGAAGTCTGACCAGAGTTTGATGTCAGTAATTGAAAAGTGTAGCGCTGTTGTGAGTGTTGGGTATATTTCCACCATAGCTCCAAAGCAACAGAAATGCTTGAAAAACAACAAGATGCATTGAGACTGAAAGAAAAGAAATTGAAGCAGTCAGTCGAGACAAGATGGAACAGTGTCTGGAACAATGTTGGAGAGGCAAAGTGCTGTCTGAACAGCAACAAGCTGCTAAGACAGCACTTTGCCTCCTTGGTAAAGCCAACCTCTGTCTTAGTGAGGAAGACTGGCATTCTATTAGCCAGGCTATTGAAGCCCTCAAGCCATTTGAAGAGGTCACTAGAGAAGTGTCCGCAGATAAAAATGCCACACTTTCTAAAGTTATACCTCTGCTGTCTCTGCTCCAAAGAGCAAGTGCGTCTGCTGGGCCCAACGCTAATATACTGGCGTCACACCTTGCAGAGAATTGCAGGAGGCATTTTTCCAAGCAGAGAGCAGAACTCTATTCTGGCAGCCAGCACTTTATTAGACCCTACATTCAAAAATGTGGTCTTTTCAGACAATGGAAATGTTGAATCTATGAGGTCCAAGCTCATCGGTGAGATGCAGAAAGAACACCACACAGAAAAGCATGCCAGTGATGCCCCAGTTTCCAATAACCTGTCTGTCAGTGTATCAACCTTCTCAGTGTTGCAAGCTTCTCCTACTCCTTCAACTTCAAGGTTATGGCAGGACATTGACATGCAGGTTTGGGCTTTAGAGGGAAATGGCACAGTCAACACTGACGCATACATCCAAATAAACCAACGCATGGAGGATAAAGTGATGGCCAGGAAAGAGGACCCTTTGGGTTGGTGGAAGAAAAACGAGCAGTCACTTCCAATGCTCAGCAAACTGGCCAAGAAACACCTCACTGTTGCAAGCAGTGTTTGGTCACAAAGACTGTTTTCAAAGGCAGGGGAGTTACTCAGTGTTAAGAGAAACAGACTGAAAGCAAAAACATGTGAACATGCTCTTATTCTGAAACTCAAATTTAAAGCTTGTGAGCAGTTAAGAGAAAAAACAAACACACACTCACACACACTCTACACATGTAGCACACATAAGTATGCCCATGGTTGTGTTAGGGAGATACAGTAGGTGGTCTTGCAGAACTGACCAATCATCATGTTCGCGTTCCTTCTTGTTGTATTGTTTGTTTTTTTTTTTTTTGTTTCGTTTTTTCCTGTGTACAGTCCGCCGCTCACTGGCCAAGATGGCATCGGCAAGGTTAGACATAGTTTGATTTTGTTCACTAAGTAGTGGCTTCTTATAGATTCATTTTTCTTTTGTCTTACGTTGTTGACATGGTTTGGTGGAGCTTCCGCCTTCCCCAGAAGTGGCACAACATGGCATGTGTGACGCATTTTATCAGCAGATGTTACGGAGGCGTGACCAACACCTGGCACACCTGAAGCAGTATCCAGGAGAGGTGAACGAGCAGCGGGAGTGTCCTTCACACTCCTCCATAACATCTGCTGATAAGACGCGTCACGCATGCCATCTTGTGACACTTCTGGGGAAGTGTCAACAAGGTAAGACAACCAAAAAAAAAACCATGTCTCAAAAAACAAACAAACTAAGTGTAACACTATCTAATACCGGTTGGTTGGAATAGATGTGTGAGTTCCACCCCAAAAAACACACGATGAAGAGCAGTGATGTTTTGGAAAGAATTATAATCAACTAACCCAAAGATACAGACTTTGCCATCACAATACTGGAAAAACAATGAAATAAAATAAAATCAAAATCAAGTTGGACACAATAATCAATAAACACAGTTGTCAAAATCCAGTGATCAACCAATACAAACACATTCACACCTCGATTTCACATTCAAAAATAAACTCTGAGATCTCAGGAAAAAAAAAAGTAATAAAACCCAAAATGTCTTCTCTGTAAATAACAGGGATAAAAAAAAATAAATAAATAAAAAAAAAAAGAAAATGAGTGCACTCAAAAAAAAAGAAAAATCCTACCACCCTCTCTCAGTGCAGGTCCAGTCAGTACGGTAGGAGCAGGTGGTGTCCAAGATGAAAAAATGGATCAGTTGCAGCAGGAGACGGTGGACGGCAGCTACGTGATCCAGCAGGACTCCAACCCAAGGAAAAAAACCAGCCGGGAACAACTTTCTGATGTCTTTTGGACGGCAACAAACGGAACGACAGTCACACAGGAACTTGGAACGCCCCTGGTCCTCTGTTGTCTGTATTTTAATTGTGATCAAATCTTCTTCTAATCTTCTTAATTGTTCTCATAATTTTCAATAAAACAGCTCTCTTCACTCGCACGACCACATGGACATGCACCGCAGGCAGGGAGGGAGGAGAGAAAAAAACGCTCAAAGATCATCCCGAATTGAGAGGATCACTCCCCATATCCCCAGCGCACCGGAACAGAATAAATCACCGCTACCTGCCTTAAAGGGGCAGTAACACTGTGGTTCATATATATAAATATATATATATATATATATATATATATATATATATATATATATATATATATATATATATATATATATACATATATATATATATATATATATATATATATATATATATATATATATATATATATATATATATATATATATATATATATATATATATATATATATATATACACATATATATATACATATATATATATATATATATATATACATATATATATATATATATATATATATATACATATATATATATATATATATATATATATATATATACATATATATATATATATATATATATATATATATATATATATATATATATATACATATATATATATATATATATATATATATATATATATATATATATATATATATATATATATAAAATGTTTTTCAAAGGTTTTGTTTTTCATTGTCATTTTAAGTTATACTTATCCATAATTATTTCTTTTTACAAAGTGTATTATATTTTGTATCTTTTTTTATTGAATGACTTTTATTTAGTTATGATTTATATTTTTATTTATTGCACTTTATTCTTATTTATATTAATTTAAATTTGATGGCACTTTTTCTTTCATTGTTTTTCATTTTTTTTGTAATAAATATATTAAAGGCCACACATGTCTTGTGATTTTCAACTTTGTTTTAACTGAAAAAAAAAATACAAACTAAAAAGATCTCGCAATATCGACCTCAAAACTATCGAATATCGTATCGAATTTGAAAATGACATTATTGCCCATCACTAATGGTGGACAACAGAGTGTGATGAGGCAATTAAAAGCAGAAATAAGGCATTGAAAGTCTTCAAACAGAATCATAATGATCAGAGTCTTATTGAATATCAAAGATCACAAGACAGGGTAGGAAGAATCATAAAGTGTGCAAAGAAAGAGTATTGGCAAAGGTTTTGTAACTCAGTAGGGAGGGAAACAGAAATACCAAGAATATGGGCAATGATTCAAAGAATGAATGGGCTTAAAAAGGAGTTCAGATGGCCTGTTTTAAAAGAGGCTAACAAAGCAGTGGTAAGAGAGAAGGAAAAAGCTGAAATGTTGGTTAAAACATTTAGAAGAATTCATAGTTGAGAAAATATTAGTGAAGAAGGGAAAAGGACAATAAGGTAGAATGAAGCTTTGTTGCACTGTGAAGGGGAAACAGAGGAGTTCATTAATGCACCATTTACTAAAGCACAATTGAACGGAACTTTAAAGAGGACAACGCCATCAGCTCCAGGTAAGGATCAAGTATGTTATATAATGATAAATCACCTTTAAGTTAGAGCAGGAAATGAGTACTCAGAAAGTGTTAGGCTGGAGAATGGAACGCCACAAGGGAGGATTGTGATGGGATACAAAGAAGGCCAGAAGCTATTTTAAAAGTAGAGAAATGGGCCAATATGGGGATTTAGATTGTTTTAGTTGATAAAAGCAAAGCAATTATTTTTACAAGGAAAAGAATTTGGAAGTAGGTTCAGTTCAAATGATATCATCAGGATTTGGAGAAGGTTCAGCACTTTAATGGACAATAAATGATTGGGTTCATTTCCAGGGCCATAGTCAGGATCATCCAGCACAAGTTACTTTAAAAGCATGCTGTGAGAAGGAGAGGAGGAGAACAAAGAGCTTTGGATGGACAGTGAGAGAAAAAGCAAAACAACAGCAGATAGATGAGCTACAGATCAGCCCAGCAGTGCCCATATAGCACTAATACTGCCATGGTTCTTTCCAGAGTTTACTGTGGATCTATCAATATTAGATCACAGGAAAGACAAGAATTGTATTCAGTACCAGCATATATTGACAGCTATTACACTTCCATACATGTAGCAGTATGCTGTTAATCATCCTCTCATTACAGTGACCCTCCCCTTTGATTACCTGGCTTTCAGTAGCCAATCATTGCCAAGAGTTTGCCATAAAGGCAGATGGTAATCATCGGGTTGCCCTCTGATTTTGAGGACTGAGACACGCCCACTTTTCGGTCGTGCTGTTAGCATCGGATTCAGGTATGGTGGCGGTCGCCACGCTGTCTCCTTCACTGTTGCTTGCTTGCTCCGGGGTTGGTCTAGCAGCGACAGGGCACATGCAGGCTTTGGTCGTCATGGCTCTCGTGCACCAGCTGGCACTGTTTCTCTCTCTCCCTCTGCGTCTCCTCCGGTGCTGCGCCCTCTGGTGGCCGTAATCAAGCAGCTACAGAAAACACTGCTGCTTTGTCTCCACCTGTTTTGTCTCTGCTGGTTTTTGCCCCGGTTTGGCTTCTCCTACCGCCGCAGATCGTACCTGCCACTTGCCAACATTGCAATTGTGGTCCTACATCGGTTCGATGTGGGTCTCTGGGAGTTGTGGGTTTTGGTCCGATGCGACGTCTTTTAGATATTTATATGTATTGATATCACGGTTTGGCTCCGGGTTCTTGCAGTTACTTTTGTTTGTTTGTTTGTGTTTTATTTCTTTATTGCCCCTTAACTTTTTTTTGTTCGATTAAATACCTTATTTACTTCGTCCTTTTTATGTTGCTGTGTTTGCCCCAATTAGTTGCGTATTGTTTTGTTCAGATTCACTGTTCCTCCCCAATGTCTTTTGTTTGTGTTGTCCACGAGTTCATATTTCAGTTATCGTTGATTGATTTTGTGACGGCCACCTGTTGTCGAGGGCCTGCTATGTGTTTTCCCCTGCGTGTGTGTGTGTGTGTGTGTGTGTCCCAGCAGGTATCGCAGTGGGCGGGGTTACTGTGATTGGGGAGCACCTGGCCAGTCTCCCCAAGGCCTATAAAGCCTGCAGTCATCACCCAGCCGCTCTCTCTCCAGCATCTGACAGACCTGCTCCTCCAGATGCTTCTGTTAATCTTTTGTTTTGCGGCTGAGGCCTATTTCATTTCATTTCGCACCTCTCAACATTTGCATACATGATATTAACATTTGCAACCAACAGCAGACACACTGACAAAACTAGGACACACATTCCATTGAGTTACTTTTTTGTGTGATTTATTTGAATAAATCAAGATTATTTGCACCGTCTCTCCGCCTGTTCCCTCTGGTCATGGCTTTTTGAGAGCCGAGTCGTGACATATGGGGGCTCCTCCATTAGCGAAGCATGCAAAAGTGTCATTCATAGTAGCGCTGTGAATGGGCTTCATGCCGGTGACGTCAACGTGCTAGTGAAACGTGACAACCATATGGGTGGGAAAACGTGAGTAGTTTTCTCTCGGGATGCGCGGTGGATGTTCTGTTGCAGCTTGTCAAGGTAAGATGAGTGTCGGTTGGTGTCCACTGTTTTAATGTGTCAGATGCAGATTTCCCTGATAGGTTGGAGCAGCGTTGCTCCTCTGGGCTTCGCTTGGTTTTTGTTTTTCTTACTAGTGTGGGGGTGAAAGCGGTTAGAGCTTTGTTCAGGAGCATGGCCGTGGTTATGGTGTTGTAGCCACGAACATCGGTGGCTTCATCATTCCAGCGGTATCCAATGCATATGTACCCGCCGCAACTAGCCTCATGAAGACTAGGGTGCAGTCAGTAGCACTGTAGTTTTGGTTAGGCAGCTTAGTCAGAGGGGATTGTGTGTTCTGTTTGGAGGCAAAACAAGTCTCGTGTTTATGGAATCACAGGAGTGCCACAATTAAAAAATAAAGTACAAGGGTTTATTTTATCATTGTGTTTTCCCTTTTGGCATTGTAAAGCACAAATGGAAAAAACAATGACAACATTTTTTCCTTTGCCTTTTCTTTTTGCCTTTTCTTTTCTTTTTGCCTTTTCTTTTGCCTTTGCCTTTTGCAAATGGAAAAGGCAAAGGCAAAACGAAAGTCATTTTCCTTCTTGCCTTTGCCTTTACCAAATGGACTGGGTTGTCAATCAAATGCCATTGGGTGGGGTTTTCAGACCAGGATTGGTAGTCAATACCTGATCGTTCCGAGCTTGGTTGAAGGAAAGTGATGTAAACTAATAGGAAGTACACACTACATGTATTTTGACTGGCAAAAGGCGGAAAAATAAAAATTGAGGGGAGGTGTTCAGCAAGGACTTTTAACAAAAAAAAAAAAAGCTCGGATGGTGAAAAACGCATATAGTGTGTACTTCCTTTTGTCGCTAAGTTAACGTCACTTTCCTTCAGCCAAGCTCGGAACGATCAGGTATTGACTACTAATCCTGGTCTGAAAACCCCGCCCAGCGGCATTTGATTGACAAACCAGTCCATTTGGTAAAGGCAAAGGCAAAAGGAAAATGACTTTGGTTTTGCCTTTGCTTTTGCCTTTTCCATTTGCAAAAGGAAAAGGCAAAGGCAAAAAATTTTGTCATTGGTTTTTCCATTTGTGTTTTACAATGCCAAAAGGGAAAAAAACAATGACAAAATAAACCCTTGTACCTCTATTTCTACATTTATTTATTTATTTTTAAGTTTGGCACTCCTGTGATTCCATACGTGTTCACCTGACTGTCACTTATTTTTTGCTTTGACGTTGTGAGGACTGTTATATCTTGTATGCCATGGCTGGAGTTGGTGAATTTCTGAAATCACCTTCGGTGAAATTATTGGACGGGTATACAAAAGAGCAGTTATTGAAAATTGTGGAACATTTCGACATTGAGATTTGTGATAAATGTTTAAAAGATACTGTGAAAAGTGTGCTGAAAGCCAATTTTTTGGAGAGGAAGGTGTTGGAAGAGGGTGCTGAAATAAGTTCTCTTCCGTGTACGGTAGATGCGACTGGTATAAATCCATCAACATGTGCGTTAACGTTCAAACAGCAAAAGGAAATGTTAATTCTGCAATTAAAACACAATGAGGTTATGCATGTAATGCAACAGCAGCCTGGACGCTATGAGACCCAGAGTGAACAACCTGCTGCACTCTGAGCACTAAATTCAGATGATGTTCATTCTCATGAGTATTATTATTCAATGACTTTATTTCATTCATTTGATGAAGGATGTGTGACATTTACACTTATTGTCATCTATTGATCTCATTGTTTCTCTTCTCTTGTTCACTTTGAACTATTTGAATAAAATAACATCAGTAATGTGATATTGTGGTTGTGGTCTGGTGAAGGGGGGGTGGTTCAGCCAGGGCCCAATAGGACTTTATGCATAACTCACAACATGTATCCCACATGTAGATATATGTAGACTAGATCAGGGCTCCAGCTGCCATTTCCAAACTCATCCAGACAAACTGAATCTCATGCAATCAATGTCTCGCATTTGAGCTCACAGCTTTCATGTCATGTCAACGCTTCACATTAGGAATAAGTGACAATACAATATGATGTTATGTCATTAAGTGAGATATTAGCATGGTTATACCTCCTATTAACAGGAGTTAGAGGTTTGCTCATCCTCCTGGAGGTGGCGCATTATGACAGGAAAGACATGAAGGAAAGACAGACAGCGGTGATGAGTGGCAGATGAGTGACAGGGGAAGCAAACTGTGTCAGAGTGGCAGCATTGCAGGCAGCATCTGTACAAGAAGAAACTATCCAAAGAAGAAGAGAGTCATGAAGGTCTCTGGACTGGGCTGTATTAAGGTCAGCATCAAAACACAACGGAAAGAAATGGCTCATGGCACTCCAACAAGGTTGTGGACATGACTTTGATTGTTCACTCACAACACATCTTCTCCCCATTTGTTCTAAAGTGCAGATTCTGCTGAGGGAGGAGGGGCCACTTCACATTGAAGTGCTTTTCCAAAAAATGCACTAAATTCATCAACATTTCAGCACAGTGACAAACACAATGAAATGATGGAAACTAAACCACATACATTGCATATACCTGCCATCAGTCTATGCAATGTATGCTAGAAATCAAAGCCATAAGCAAAAGGCCATTCAAACATTGCACAGATATAGATTAGACAGACAGCTGCATACTCAACACATAGTCAGTGTTCAGCATTAAGAGGAGAATTAACACTGTCACCAGACATTTCAGAGATGCCCATGGTGTTGAAATGACTGTGATAGCAGCGACTGTATGAAGTAGTCATGACTAGAACAGCTGAATACGGCCGTTTCCATGTTGCTCAGCAAAAAGCTTTCCAAATGTATCTCCATCTAATGCTTTAGTGCCTTTTGATGGACTGCTGAGTGCAGCCAAACTCCATGCCACAATATTTGATGACCTTCCCCCACCACTTTCAATAAGAGCCGCTAGCCTACCACAAGAAAAATAATGCACAACGCTAAGACGTCCAAATGTAAAGAAGTTCTACTGGTACGTTGCGGCCCAGTTCAAGCACTGCTAGTATAACTTGTATATATACAAGTCACTTTGTACACTGTCTTACAAAGTGCATTCTATGCACGCAAAGTGCAGTCTCTCTCTCCAGAGCAACAGCTCCAAAGGCTGGTTGAACAGTTGACCGCGGCATGCGGGAACAAACAAAACAGTTTACGTGTCCTTGAGCTCGTGCTGCAGAGTTTGCGTAACGCCACCAGAGATTGGTTGCGTACGGGTGTGCAGGAGTCTCCAGAGAATGGGTGGGCATGTCAGCTGTGGCCCACCTTTTGTGTCGGTCAGCCCGTCCTGGCTGTACAACACTGATGTTCATGTGAGGTGTAGTGTAAGGTGTGGTGTGAGGTGGAAAGGCAGGTGAAATAGCAGGGTGTGCTGGAACAGGAGTGCTGGAGGCAGTGATGGTGCCGTTGCCACCTTCTCCTCGGAAACTCTTCGTGCTGTCCAAGCACCAGATTGTGAAAACGATGATCCAGCTGATGAAGAAAAGGCAGGCCAGCGTGCCCCGTTGGCCGCAAAAGCCTGGCCTGCGGAAAGGGTGCCAGGACACCGGACGTTCCATCTTGCTGCTTTCGTTGGA
Organism: Nelusetta ayraudi; assembly: GCF_046127955.1. Taxonomy (NCBI): domain Eukaryota; kingdom Metazoa; phylum Chordata; class Actinopteri; order Tetraodontiformes; family Monacanthidae; genus Nelusetta; species Nelusetta ayraudi. Next base: position 67,760 of record NW_027466281.1, read on the forward strand.
GTGAAGCGTTTTGATTCACCATTCACTCGTCAGCTCCCGGTGTCCTCGGCGTCCTCGGCGACAGGTGATGATCCGGCACGTGGCTCTCCTCCTCCCTCTGAAGTGCCTTTGTCAGCTCCCCAGCGACGACTCGCTTGCAGTGGCTCGCGTGGATCCAGGTGGCCCTCTCGGCAACTTTGACGGCGGTCTGCGTCACCAGGAGCACCTGGAACGGCCCCAGCCAGCGATTTGCCTTCCAGCTTTTTCTCCTGAGGTCCTTCACCAGGACGTAGTCGCCAGGCCTCAGGCAGTGGAGCGGTCCCGTCGCAGCCTGAGGCAAAGCAGCAGACACTTGGCGCCTTACGTCTGCTAGAGCGGATGCAAGGTTAGAACAATGAGTTAGTATTGTATCTTCACACAAGGCCGTGGAGGGGAGTGCCTTTCTTCCTGTAGTCATCCCAATCTGGGGAGGAGCTGCAAACAAAACTTCAAAAGGACTGAGATTAGCGCGTGCGCGTCTCCTCATTCTCATGTACATCAGGACAATGGGAAGAGCTTTTGGCCACGGCAGGCCAGTGTCGGCACAACACTTGGCCAATTTGCTTTTTAACGTCCCGTTCTCACGCTCTACCGCCCCACCACTGGCAGGGTGATAAGCACAATGTTTTCTGAGGTCAATGCCAAACAGTTTGCCAATTTGATTAAATGCCTCGTTTGCGAAATGTGTCCCATTATCGCTGGATACTTTGTTTGGAATTCCCCATCTGGGAATTATCTCAGTCAGCAAGGCCTTGGCCACATCGTTGGCTGATTGTGTGGCGCTGGGAAACGCTTCGACCCATTTCGACCACATATCAACCATGACCAGACAATACTTTTTCCCTGCTGATGGTGTCAATTCGATAAAATCCATCATGACATGTTCAAACGGTCTGGTTGGAGCTGGGTGTGCTGCTATTGCTGCCATCTTGACTGGTCGTCCTGCATTTTGTGAGAGGCAGATTAAACACGCTTCACAATGCTTTTGTGCTACGACTGAAAACCCTCTAGTAAACCAAAATTGATTGATTAATTCCAACATCCCCCCTTTTGACACATGGTCTAAACCGTGCGTCAATTTAGCGAAATGTGAAAATAAATGCTTTGGCAGACACGGGTTACCGTTTGGTCCTTCCCAAATGTCAGTAACGCGGTCCCAGCGTGCGCCTGCGGAGCGCCAAGCGGCCTTCTCCTTCGCTGTGGCGAGGGACTGCATCTCAGCCAGTGATGCATCAGCCTCCTCAAATGAGGCTGTCATCATCGGGGCTGACGAGGGTGCAGGCTGCCTTGCAGCGGACTTTGCTGCCGCGTCAGCTCTGGCGTTGCCCTGGGAAACAGGGTCACGAAGGTTAGTGTGAGCAGAACATTTACACACTGCTATTTGGGAGGGCAAAAGTATGGCCTGCAAGAGGTCAGCAATAAGCACATGATTTAACACCGGCTTCCCGTCTGACTTGAGGAAGTTCCTGCATTTCCACAGTGCCCCGAAGTCATGAACGACACCAAACGCATAACGGGAGTCTATGTAGATTGTGACAGACTTGCCCTCTGCAAATTTACACGCTTCAGTTAGCGCAACCAGCTCTGCCCCTTGTGCTGAGAGGTGACATGGAAGGGAGTCAGAACAGATGACCTCCGAGTCGGAGACAACTGCGTAACCAACTCTGTTGGCGCCTTTGTCGTCCCGGAACGCTGAACCATCTGTGTAGAAAACAAAATCAGCATTAGCAAGGGGTTCGTCAGTCAGGTCAGGTCGGGGGGAGCAAATTGTGTCTAGCTTTGCTATGCAGTCGTGTGGCTCTCCGTCGGTGGGGAGAGGCATGAGAGATGCTGGGTTAAATGTGTTGCACCTCTTCACAGTCACATTCGGCATTTCGAGCAGACAGGTGTGATAACGCAGGTACCGTGCAGCAGAGAGATGTGACGTGCGCTGCTCTGCTAGAATCAGGGACACTGCGTGCGGTACCAACAACGTGAGCTGCGCATATCCCACGATGTCACGGGATGCTGACAGGGCTTTTTCAGCGGCAGCTGTGGCGCGCAGACACTTTGGCAGGCCCACCGCAACCGGATCGAGCTTTGCTGAAAAATAACCAACAGGTCTGAGGTCAGTGCCGTGTTTCTGCAAAAGAACAGAAGTCATGCATCCTTCTCTTTCATCCACAGCCTGAACGAACGGTCTTGTGGGGTCGGGGATGCCTAAAGTGGGCGGCGACTGCAGGGCCTTTTTCATGGCTGTAAACGCGTGTTCAGCTTCCTCAAACCAGGCGAGCTGAGATGACATAGTCATGTTCGGCTTGTGAATGAGCTCCCTCATTGGCTTCTCGAGGATCGAAAAATCTGGAACAAAATTTCTACAGTACCCACAAAGGCCCAAAAAGGACATCAGCTGTTTCTTTGTGCGCGGCTTGGGAAAAGATGAGATAGCTCCAATACGCTTCTGGGAGAGCGTACGACCTTGGCCTGATAAGACATGGCCCAAAAATGTTACAGTGTTCTGGCAGTACTGCATTTTCTGAAGGCTCGCTTTGTGGCCTTCTGCTGCGAGGTGTTTGAGCAGACTGACTGAATCAGCGCGGCATTGTTCCTGTGTTGGGGCTGCGATCAACAAATCATCCACGTACTGCAGCAGCGCAGAACCTTTTGACAGCTGTAAGGAAGCGAGGCTGTCGCGGAGGGCTGCATTAAAAATGGTGGGAGATTCACAGTAGCCCTGACACAGCCTTGTGAAGGTGTAGGGTTTGCCGTTGAACTCAAAAGCGAACCAAAACTGGCTATCCGGGTCAACAGGAACGCTGAAAAAAGCATTGGACAGGTCAACAACTGTGAACCACGTTGCATCAGTCGGAATTTGTGACAAAATCGTGTGTGGGTTGGGCACGTTCGGTGCCCTGGCGTGGACAGCAGCGTTAACTGCTCTCAAATCTTGAACAAACCTCCAGTCATCACGTTGAGGAGGAACTCTGGCCTTTTTCACAGGGAACATGGGTGTGCGCACTGGCGAGTCGGGGCATGGGACAATGACACCTGCTTCGAGAAGAGAATCAAAAACAGGAGTGATCCCTTCAACAGCTTCTGGTTTCAGGGGATATTGCGGCTGGTTGGGCCGAATATCACTTTTGGGTGTGATCTTCACCGGTTCGGCACCTTTGATCAGTCCTACATCGTATTTGTGAGCAGCCCACAGTGAGGAGGGAACCTCACTCAGTTCCTCGGGCAGCTGTGATATATCCGTAAAACATGCAAAACTGGTGTTAAAACGCTCGCCGTCACATGTGTCTGCTAGATGCAGAGAGCGCAGAGCTGGTGCTTCCAGTGGAAAATCAGTCTTGTGCACTTTCAGAGAGGGGGAATAAAAATGTCCCCGCTCATCCGGGTGCCAGTCTTTGGTTGACAGGCATTTTGTCACGGAGGGCCCTAGGTCCTTCCACTCATCGTCCGGACTCTTGGAGAGTGAAATGTGTGGAGTGGACCCTTGGACAGAAAAAAATGCACTCTGCTCTGGTGTGAGTGTAACAGAGGCAACGCATCGTTGGGGGCCCAAAACAAGGTTGAAACTAAAAGGTCATCATTCACGCTTGAAAAAAACTTACTCTCAAACACATTGTTTCTTTCATTCGTCACACTGGCTGTGCAGTGCAAATTAGGAGCTTTCATGAAGTGAGCATCACCTGGAACTTTATCTTTGGCCGCCGTTATCAATTTTTCAGAGGCCTCGAGGGGAAACAACCATTGGTAGACATGTAGGAGAGGCTTAGGAATTTGAGCCAAGGTCGAAGAAGATAACGACC
>NW_027466282.1:0-2500 GCF_046127955.1 Nelusetta ayraudi
TCTCTCTCTCTCTCTCTCCCCCTCTCTCTCTCTCTCTCTCTCCCTCTCCCTCTCTCTCTCTGTCTCTCTCCCTCTCTCTCTCCCTCTCCCTCTCTCTCTCTCCCTCTCTCTCGCTCCCTCTCTCTCTCTATTTCTCTCTCTCTCTCTCTCCCTCTCTCTCCCTCTCTCTCTCCCTCTCTCTCTGTCTCTCTCCCTCTCTCTCTCCCTCTCCCTCTCTCTCTCTCCCTCTCTCTCTCTCTCTCTCTCTCTCCCTCTCTTTAAATGCACGTCTCAACTAAATCCCTGATACTTTATTTCACTTTTGGATGCTGCCGGCTTTTTCTTTCCTCGCGTCCAAAGTGATCCGAGTGCGGCGGCTGCTGATTGGAAACGGCTGACGACGACGACGACGACGACGACGATGATGGCGACGAGGAGGAGACGGTGCGGTTGCTGCGGGAGTGCGGCCATTACGGCTCTCGCTGAGATTACGGCCTTGTTACGGGAACATATCGGCGTTGTCGTTGTGCTGCGCCGCTTGTTACGGCGGTGATGCAGCACCGCAATCAAATCACACGTGCTCATGTTAATGACTAAGACGCACAGAGCTTACATTAAACCTCGTTGCAGCTGTTTCTGTTTTGTTAACCTCCCCACCACCACCTCCACCACCACCACCTCCACCTCCCAAACCCCCCCGAGCCTCCAGCATCAGGGAGGGCGGGAGCTCCTCCAGCCAATCAAAGTGTATGCTTACCTCATGCCCCCCGCCCCTCCAAATGTATTGTGTACTTTTGGATATTTTCTGCTTGTCTGAGCTGCTTTCAGCGTTTTCTAAATATAGTTGGGCGTTGGGGAGGGTGTGTGTGTGTGTGTGTGTGTGTGTGTGTGTGTGTGTGTGTGTGTGTGTGTGTGTGTGTGTGTGTGTGTGGTGGGGGGTTGGGGGGTACGTTTCTACAGCAGTTAGTGCAAGGTAGCAGCAGGACACGACGTGTCAGCCGCAGCGTGACAGCAGTCGGGGAGGCGGGGCCACCTTCCCTGCAACGTAGCTGAATGATTCATTATCTAATGTGTGACATTGTTCAGCGAGCGGGAGGCAGCGTTAATGAAATCTATGCGCACGTAGCGTCAGGATCCCGATCGGCTGCTCGGGCCTGAAAGGTTCCATCGTTGTCGTTGTTGTCGTTGTTGTCGTTGTTGTTGTTGTTGTTTAGGGTGTTTACACACCTGCACCCCCCCCACCCCCCCAAACTCACCCAACTCCCCCCATCTCCCTCCCCCCCTGTCGTCCTTTTCCTGAAACACAACTTCCATTTACACTCCACCGCAGACGAGACGCATCGTTTGTCTCGGCGTTTCGCTGCACATAGGACAGAATCTGCAGAGAGAACCTAAATATACTGCATGTATGTGTTCTCAGTGTGTACGTGTGTGTGTGTGTGTGTGTGTGTGTGTGTGTGTGTGTTTCAGCTCCTCGTGTGCGCGCACTCCCCTTGTGACTCCCATGCATCTTTGAGGATAAGTAGTTCTGACAGCATCAGCCGAAAAAGAACTGCTGTCCTCAGACCGAGAATCCCCCTCGCTCTTGTTACAGTGTGTATACGTGCGCACGTGTGCTCCTCCCTGCATGTGTGTGTTCGTTCCTGCCTACATTCATGTGTGTGCGCGTGCGCGCGCGCGCGCGTGCTGTCTCAAAAAATCAGTGAAGCAGAGTGTTTCCTCAACCGAAGTGCTTCCTCTTTCCTCGTGCCCTTCCCATGATGCCTCAGTGTGTGTTCCTGCCCGTGTAGGAACTCGTGTGACCTAAAACACGTCCCGTTAGCGATAACGCTCCTCAGGAGGGGGGAAAGCGACGGAGGGGCCACGGGCCGCTGCTCCGAGCCGCGCCCCCGCTGGCCCTCGGGGGCTCTGACGGCAGACCTGCAGCCACCTGACAGGGCTGAGCAGGCGGAGGTCCTCGTGGTGCAGCTCTTCCCCGAGGCCCAGGCTGTGCTTTCTGACCATCCAGTGAGTCACGAACTATTAGCTGACGGGCTAGCGCTAGCGTCGGCCTCCTCCAAACACAGGGAGCTGTGACGACGCTTTCAAATCTTTGGCGTCATCCTGAGGTTTTTCCACCTGTGGCGCTCTTGCGGCACATTTACATAATGACACACACAGTTCACGACGCAGTGACTCATGCGCTGCGACTTCAGAGTCTCCTTCTAAATTGACCCTGATGGGAAGATGCATGCAGCTGAACGAGAGAGTGTCACTGTTTGCTTGCGTTACCTGAATCGATCCGCCGCTGTTTGTGGACTCCTCCACGCGGGCTTTTTATGGGACACGCGCGACGCCCGCGTCGGATGATTTTTATTGCCGAGCCACCTGTGGAGCCGGGGGAAATGTCCACCGCAGTAAATCAGGGCGCGCGCCGGCGGAGCGCCGGCGGAGCCAGTGATTACCCAGGGTGCCGTTCGGCGGCTTATTGCTCTCCCCGCTCCAACGCTTCGCACGCCGGTATTTATTCTGTGCGGCTCTG
>NW_027466282.1:7500-25000 GCF_046127955.1 Nelusetta ayraudi
CTGACCCCGGCCAGCGGTCGGCCTGTGTTTGCACGCAGCGGCGGTGATGACCAAGCACTTTGTCCTCCCTCACCAAAGATCTCCAAAGCTTAGCTTTCAGTAGCGTAGCTTAGCATCGCTGGAGAGACTCCTGGGCTTGCAGCTGGTTGGGGGTGAAGTTGCACCATAGATTTATGTATTCCAGGTTTGTTTTTTTTGTATTGTTTTATTTTAGGATAAAAAAAAAAAAAAAAAAAAAAGCTGACGTGAGTCGGTTGCCGGCGAGCGTCATGAAAAATGACAGCACAGCTCACGTTGCTTTGCTCTCTGTTAGTGTGTCACACGCACAGTGTCTGGCCCATTGATCTGACTGAGCAGTAGTGTGCGTGTGCGTGTGCGTGTGCGTGTGTGCGTGTGCGTGCGTGCTCTGACCTGTTTGTGCACTGGAGTGTGAGGCCGTGCGGATGCTGTTTCAGGGTCACTGCTGGTGTGGGACTAAATGGACCAGTCCAGGAGGCCAGCCTGTCACTGGCGTCCACCCACTCGCTGTCAGCACCACTGTTGTCACTTCACTACCAGGTCACTCCCGACCGGCCACTTGATGCAGTCTGACTCTGATGGACCGTCTCTCTGCAAAAACCAAGCGGGGATCTGAGTCTGAGCAAAAGACATGAGAGACTTTTTTGCTTAATTTCCCCTCCAGAGTTTGATTTAGTTTTGCTTAGAGGTACAATTTAAAGTTTCCCTTCCGCCAAACAGTTGAATCGTTGTTTTTACCTCAAACAAGAATCACATGAACGTTCGGGCTGTCAAATAATTACTTTTTTTAATCAACATTAATCTCTGACTTTCCATAGTCAACTCGGTTAACTTAACTGTGATTAATTGCGTTTTGATTTGCATGTTTAAGACTTTGATATTTTTCCTTTTAATGTCCATGTTTATGAAAAGCCTTACTTGAGTTTTGTAATTGGGAACCAAGTGAACACAAAAAAAAAATCCTTTTTGTTCTTTTGTATTATTATCTCTTTCAAAACAGTGCATCTAGACCAGGCGTAGGCAAACTACGGCCTGGGGGCCATATGCGGCCCGTTAAGCTTTTTAATCCGGCCTGCCGAACTTGAAGAAATGATATCAATAGTTAGAAAGTAAAAAAATAGTTTTCAGTGTTTCAAGAGTCATTTCAATAAAGAGCTAAATACCGTGGGGTTTCAAAGACACTGATTTTGTTGTTACACTTTTGTTCATTTTCAATAGGCATTAAAGTACACTTATTCTACGTATCCCAATGATACATTTTTTCCCTCCTATGTGGTGGCTCACCAAAACACTCCAACCGTTGACGTAGGCGGTCGCTTAAACCATCATCTCGGTGTTCATCGCACACAGTTGACACAGCTAGCGTTAGCAGGATAAAGCAGAGTGGAAACATGGCGCTACGGCTCGAGGACCTGACTACAGGTGAATGGAAGGGACAAAATAAATCAATAAGAATGCGATTATTAGAATTGAGCCGCGATGCCCAGCCGTCTGATTCTTTGAACCCCCCCCCCCCCCCCCCCCCACCACCACCCTTGTTTTTCAGACTCTCTATGGCACCTTTGTCATAAATCCCGCATACGTGGGAAGCGTTAAGTCTAGCAGTGCGTCATGGTTTATCTCTCTCCGCTGCCACCTCTGTGTCGGCCTAATGGTGCTGGAGTGCCGTGGAGCTGTTTGTCTCGCTGCGACTGCAGGTAGATCACAAAAGACGGCGGCGCCTCCGTCTTCCCGTCACGCGCTCTGCCTGCTCCAACAAAAAAACACGCTAACACTCAGCCCTCTTGTTTGCTTCCCCCACCCGGCGTCTTTCCCTCTAACGAGGGAGCGACGTCTCCAGCTCTCCCTCCTCCAGCGCGACACTCGGCCCGGCTCTCCCTGCACCCGGGAGCCTGCGGAGGACGCTCATTAGCGGCCCACTTTCTCCTCTCGTCTCTGTTTAAAAAAATAAAACAAATGTTAAAACTGGAAAAAAAATAATAAAAAAAAAAAAGCTGGCAATTACAGCGGCGGCGCTGTTGTAGACAGGCCGAACCTGAATAATGAGATCTCCTTAAGCAACAGTGTGCACGGTGCAGCAGCTTGTGTTGACTCTGAGAGAGAGAAAACACCCAATTCAGACTCAGAGTGGCCCCAAAAAAAAAAATAAAAAAATAGGCCCCTGAATTTGATGTTGTGCCTTCTGTGTGTTTCGCTAATAACTCAACGCGCGCCTGGAGATGTTAGCGGTGCTGCTGTGTTAAAGTGGAGAAGAAGAAGAAGAGGAGGTAGAAGAAGAAGTAGAAGAATGTCTTTTGAAGATGAAAATGTCAGAAGAAAGTGGCACCTTTGTGCTTTTTTTTGATCTGTTTGCCGCATGCAGCGCTTCCACTGAAAGGATTTAGTGGCAATCTGCGAGATAATAGTTTGTTTTTGTCACGTTGTTTCCAGTCGAGGTGTTCAACGGTGGGGTGGTTTGCATTTTATTTCTTCCCCCAACCCCCCCGCCCCCAACCCCACCGTCAGTTGTCATTCAAAACGTCGGCGCAACGCCTTTTGTCTTCTTCTGGTGCGTTGTTTGTCAACTAAGATGGAAGTCGGCGCTCACGGTAAATACCCAACTCTTTAGAAAATGCCTGGAGGCGTCACCTTTCTTCAGTTTTCTCCGTGCGTTTCTGAGGATGTTTGTATGATTTACAGAAAGAAAAAAAAACAACAACAACATTTGCATTCCCTTTTCCGCCAGAGGCGAGGTCTCGCGGTTTGGGCTGTTTGGCTGCGGCATGGAGAAATGATGGTGGCAGAAAGCCGACTCAATAAAAGATGAACCGACTCACATCCCCTCAACGTCTTTGTTTGTGCCAATGCTGAAAATTGAGAATAATTGGTGGCGGCCCAAAAAAAAAAAAAAAAGACACACAACCGAAACAACAAGGTAGTGTTTCAAGTGTCTGTTTTGAACTGCTGCGACGGAGGTTGGTGAGATCAACTGCCGTTCCTGCTTTAGCTCACAAAGCTGTGTGTTTTTTTTTAAATATCGTGTTTAAAAACGCTACAAAAGCCGGTGTTTCACATCAGCGCTGACAGCAGGGAGCGAAACGTCCTCAGAAGGAGACATCGCCACGGCGAGGAGGACACGCACCTTGGCCAGGACCAGGCGCCTCATTCATTTCAATGGAATTGTTCATCTGGTGCATGAATCTTAAATGTACCACCATAGAGCGCGTGCAGTAGTGCCACTTCCCATGCATCAGAACGTGTCAGCCAATCACAACGAGCCGAGAGGCAGCACGTACGACGCCATGACGTCATGCAGGGAATTGACTTTTTTTTCGAGAGAGATTTCGATTTTTAATGAGAAAGGTTAAGGGTCCAAGACTTAAAAATCCACAATAGAAAGATTCATAATGAACTGTGTTTTGGAAACCATTTTACAGCTGAGTATTTTTGTATTGTGGTCAATGGGAAAATGCATTTTGGGCCCCATATAATTTTCTTTCTTGCAATACCAGGAGTGGCCACTGGGAAAGATCAGCGTGCGCATCCAGTTCTCATATTACATCTGTGATCTTTCCACACACTCCAAGTTCCAGCTTCTCATTTCTTTGCACATGAAATGAAACGGTGCGCGCTGGGCTTCGTCTTTGTGCTTCCTGACCTTTGCTTGTGTGTTTCCTCTCCTCTCCTCTCCTCTCCTCCCTCCAGTCTGCTCCCAGTACTCCCGCGGCGTCTTCGCCATCTTCGGCCTGTACGACAAGCGCTCCGTCCACACGTTGACGTCCTTCTGCAGCGCCCTGCACATCTCCCTCATCACGCCCAGCTTCCCCACTGAGGGCGAGAGCCAGTTCACCCTGCAGCTGCGGCCGTCCATCCGCGGCGCTCTGCTCTCCCTGCTGGACCACTACGACTGGAACAAGTTTGTCTTCCTGTACGACACGGACCGAGGTGAGCTGCGTTTCTGTCCTCTCCCTGGCTTTAGAGAGCAGCTCTGGGCGAGCAGGGATGTCACAGATATGAATGGGCCGTCACTGTCTCGTTTGTGGACAATGGCAAGTACATGATATTGCAGCCAGTGCATTCCATTGTTTTGTTTTCTCCTGTCAGTTGCAATTCAGGCTGACATGTTATTCTCTGCACCGAGCTCTTCCGTTCTTTATTCAACTATTCATTGCTTAAACTACATGCCAGACAATGTACTGTGTGTGTGTGTGTGTGTAAGTGTAGGTGTGTGTGTGTATGTGTGTATGTATATATATATATATATATATATGTATATATATGTGTGTATATGTATATATATATATGTGTGTATATGTATATTTGTATCTGTGTATATGTATATTTGTATATGTATATTTATATATATTTGTATATATATATATATATGTGTGTGTGTATATATATATATATATATACATATATATAGGGTGTATATATATATGTGTATATATATACATATATATACACATATATATATGTATATATGTATACAAATATGTATATATGTATATATGTATGTATATATATGTGTGTGTGTGTGTATATGTATATATATATATATACATGTACACACATATATATGTATATGTATATATATATATATATAAATATATATACATATATATGTATATATGTATACAAATATGTATATAAATATGTATGTATGTATATATATATATATATATATATATATATACATATATATACACATATATATGTATATATGTATACAAATATGTATATAAATATGTATATATATGTATATTATGCATATAGTATATTCATATATACATCAGTCGTATATATACTGTATATACATATATACATATATATATATATATGTGCATACATATATGTGTATGTGTATAGATGCATATACACAGACACATGACAGGAGTGCATGTGGTGAATATTGTCTTTGGATGGGGAGTCCAGCCCAGAAACACAGAATGGGATGTCCCCAGTTTACAAGAAACCCTTGGAGGTTTATGATAACGCAGTACAGTTATGTGCTTCAGACTCTCACACAGAGTCAATAGGTTTTCACCCACTCACCTCCCACACCCCCACCCCCACCCCCACCCCCACACCCCGTGTCACATTTCCATTACAAGACAGAATGGATATGGGCTCTGGCTCGGATCACATCTCCACATCTCGCTTGGGCACATTTTCCAGAAGGCAGCAATGGCTTCTTTTTTTTTCTTTTTTTTTTCTCATTCTCCTTCTTTGCACTGGAAGGGGGATTGTATCACTTCACTCTCTGCCCCCGCCCACCACCCACTGCATACACATACACATACACACACACACACACACCTCCACTCTTATCTCAGGACGTACATGCTTGACTGGGTAAAAAGCTTTCTTGTATCTGATTGAGTTCTCCTCCAGAAACACAACAAAGGTCTCTCGCTGCTCCTCAATCTGAGGTCGCCCGCTCGGCAGCCTGCAGGAGGAGCCGCAGCTGAATTCAAATTGGCCGGCCAACGGCATGGAAAAAGAAAAAGGGAAAAAGAAAAAAGAAATAACAAGTACAGACAGCCTGGCGTCACACTGTGAATTTTCAAGTATCTCACCCTCCAATTAAAGGGGAGTGTTGTGATTGATTTTTCGTAAGTGTCGGAGCTTTGTGATAAGCCAAAAGTCAAATAATTGAGTAATAGCTTTGACAAGGGGCCGAGACACGCAGTGTGTGAGGGGTGTTTTTCATTTGTCTTGTGTTGTAGAGTCGTACAGCTGCTGTGGTGATAAAGTGGTCAAATGTTCACACTTTAGGTGGTTTTTTTTTCACATTTAAAAAAAAAAAAATGTAACCAGCCAAGTTTCAGGTTCAGCGATGAACTTCATTTTAATAACAAGACTTTGCCATCGTTCCTCATAGCCAATGCCAGATGCCAGACCCACAGGAATAATCACAACTTGGCTGGTTGACTTTGATTCTCCTGCTGCAGCAGCTCCCTGGCTTTTAAGTATTGAGCACTTATGGTGCTTTTTCTGTGTTTTACACAACATCTGTAAAGTTAATGACTGTTTAAAGTCGAGGGACTGGTTGGCATATATATATTTAATTCCTCAGCAAGCCAAAATGTGTATCTTCATATGATGTATCTTCAGTGCATGTGTGTGTGTGTGTGTCTGTCACAGTGGCCCTCTCAGGGGCTTTTTTGGGTTCAGGCTGCAGCACTTTGGCCTGGGGTTTTCTCTTACACACTCACACACACATGCACAGACACACACACACACCCGAGCGCGCACACACACACAGATGGGACCAGGCATTCATCCAGTATTGACTATAATGTAGAATCAGCCCACGCATGGCTGAGCTCCGTCAATGAGCACCAGTCTGGTTCCCTGCTCCAGTGCACCGTGGATACAGTGCGTATGTGTGTGTGTGTGTGTGTGTGTGTGTGTGTGTGCGTGCATGTGTGTGGTTATAGTGAGTGCTGTTCCTGCAAGCTTTCATAGACGACTTCAAACAGCGCGTATGGGTACACACACACTCACACTCAAAGATCGAAGTTTATCAAGACAAAAAAAACATAAACCAAAGTGAAAGATGAACCCAGAGGAAGGAAGGAAAGGAAGGAAGGAGACAAGCTGAGGAAGGAGGCGTATTGGGAAGGAGACGGCAGCGAAGAGCAGCTGCTCAGGGAGCAAGATGTGCATAAAATGAAAATGTAAAGTGAGTAAAGTCAAGGAAATGATGGAGGAAGACGAGGACGCGAGGGGTGAAAGAGGAAGGTGGTGAGAGGAGGCGAGCGGGACGCTGAGCCGATTCACGACCAGTGTTTTTAATAAGCAGCTGGAGGCTGCAGAGGCGACGGCAGACCGGTGACATTTTACATCAAACCGCCAGAGGTGTGACTCCGTCCGTCCGTCCGTCCGTCCGTCCTCCAGGCGGCACAGTCGGGCCCTGGCGAGGCTCGGTGGCGGCGCCGCTGCCTTTGACGCTGATGGCGGCTGGCTGCTGCTCCTCCGCACGCAGCCGCAGGGCTGCGCGTTTATCAGCTGCTAATCAGTCGCCTCTGTGGCTGCTGCGCCGCCGCCGTGTGCACCCTAACGCCACATGAAGGCGACATCATATTGTTTGAGACCGCAAAACTGTATCTGCTGAGGTATGGAGGTGTGTTTTACTTATTTATTTATTCATTTTTTATTGTTTTTTTTTATTGGAATTCTTCTCTGTGTGCAGAAGTTATACACACGACTCACAGGAATTCACATCCTTTTTGATTGGAATTTGGTGGAAACCCAGAAAAAACAAAATCTGTTCAAAAACACCCTTTTAGTTTGTGGTTTATGCACAAATACAATACCACCAAACTGCCAGTATTATATTTCTACATTTTCTTTCTCAGTTCTCACCTCTCACAACATATATCGTTGGGCTTTGTCCCGGTGCAACAGCCATTTGTGTCTGAACTGGTCCAGTCCAGTCTGGGCCGTATCTACAATTCCAATCTTCCCACTTTGCAAAAACTGCTGTTTTTCTTTGCTGCACTTCATAAAAGTTAATAAAATGCCAGTTATACTTAGATTTCTCTGACTTGACTGACGGCCAGTGGCTTTTTGTCATCATCTCCTGCTACGGCCAGTCTTTGTCACTGTTGGGAAAGCTAAATACGGTGACAGCCAACGTGCGCAACCAAATAACAGAGGTCACTAAATTTAAAAGCAGCGTGGGAGTCGATGCCTTGCCGAGGACAAAGTGTCCTGACTTCAAATAATAAATCTCTGTTCACTGCAGCTCAGCGGCGCCCAGTTTGCCCCAAGAGCAGTGTGTGTTTAAAGGTGTGTATGTGTGAGTGTGTGTACGTGTCATTTATCTGAGAAATAATCCTGACGGTCAGACATGTTTCAAACTCCTCTTCCTTTTTTTTTCCACCCCCTCGGTGAGATACAATAGCTGCTCCTTTCTGGCTCACACAGCTTCAGTCAATACAGTTAATGGCAGCAACTGCAACTACCGCAGGGAGCCGTTTGATGCCTCTTAGTCCTCGGCCTGCACAGAACGTGTCCTTCATTTATATATTTGTTTACATATTTATCCATTTTCTGTCGGGGATCATTCAGGAAAAAAAAGTAAGAAATCCTTGTCAGACATTCCAGCATCTCAGCCTGAAATTCCTGGGCATGTGAGTGCTGCAGTAAAATAAATATTTCTATGTGTTGAAGTTCCACCTTTTCCGTATCAGTTGTTGGTTTGAACGTGCTTCAGAGTCCAGTTAGCATCAGTAACTCCTCAATCATCTCTCTCTTTAGCTGTCTATCTGCACTGGGTTTTCGCGCTGCAAGAAAATGAGGTGTGAATCCAGTTGATTGATCGTGGTGTGAGTGGCAGCTCTGCAATCCAACGAATTCACACCTAAAATGCACCACACAGATGGACTCCTCTGTTTGTTTCAAAATGTTTTGCCTAGGAATAACCTGTGAGGCTGGAATAGTGCAAAAAAAAAAAATCTCTGTGCTTCCTTTGACCACTGTTCCGCAAGGCAGCAGGATGAACCGCTGCAAAGGCGTCAGCGTGTCGGTACCGACGCGTGTGTTGCTGCGCCGACGCCGGTGTCGAGGCTACCGCCGCTCTCTGCGGTGAAGGTTACGGGAGTGACAGGTTGCGCTGTGTTCGTACTCAGACTAGCAAGCTAAGTGGACAGTTGCCAGCCAGCAGGAAGCTGTGGCAGGGGATGTCAACGGAGGAGAAGAAAAGAAGAAAAGGATGTTTTTTTTCCACATCAGAACTTTGAAAGTAGAAAGTTTATCAGATTCTATAAGGAACCTTGCCCTTGCCATCATACTGTACAGGCGCTTTGATGAGCTCCTCTGAATGGCTTCTTTGCCTCCCATGTTGCCTCCCTGCCAGCACCTCCAGCGTCCGTCTCGCTGCTGCTGTTGCCTCTGTTTGTGTGGCTTTTATCCATCTGAGCTTCACCTCAAACGCCAATTCCTGCTGGCAGCGACGTCCCTCCAAAGGAGAGCAAAGGTGCTCGGCAGGGGGATGAAGGAGAAGCTGCAAGAGGAGGAGGAGGAGGAGGAGGAGGAGGAGGAGGAGGAGGAGGAGGAGGAGTGGGAGCCAGGTTGCCAGCGCACAGGTTAATCCGCTAATTGGGAGCGAAGGGAGACACGTTGCCAGATTGCGTTGGCCACCAGGAGGGCCGTTTAAAGGGGGACATCTGTTCCTGCCGGGGAACAGCCGCCCTCGCAGCTCCCGCCTCCCCTCACATACACTCGTCTTCTTAACACGCAGAGCTGACAGAGAGAGCACCACCCCCCCAAACCCCCACCCCCCTTCCTCCAGAGTTTAGCCTTCCTTGTCAGCCGGCGTCCAGGCCTGGACCAGGAGTCGGCCACTGGCTGGACGGAGATCAAACCCTGTGCGAAGCTCCGACAGTAAACTGAGAGGTTTTTATTCAGTCAGTGAGTCAGTGATGTGGCTTTAACTTCAGCCACTTTTCAGCTTCAGACCAGCACTTATGAGCATTGTGTTTCATCGCTTCATATGCCCACCACATGCCAAATTTCAGTCTAAAAGATTATTAGCCTTCGCTTCGTCGCAAAACATCCGCCCCGGCTGCTGCCAAGTTGACAAGACAAAAGCAGTCGGCGCAGA
The DNA here is from genome assembly GCF_046127955.1 of Nelusetta ayraudi. NCBI lineage: Eukaryota > Metazoa > Chordata > Actinopteri > Tetraodontiformes > Monacanthidae > Nelusetta > Nelusetta ayraudi. The sequence continues at coordinate 17,111 of NW_027466282.1, forward strand.
TTCACTGTGCAAGAAAAGGTTTCACGATTGTGGAATCAGGTCTGTAGAGAAAATATGCCATCCATCCATCCATCCATCTTTTCCATCACCGCTTCTCTTTAACCAGAGATCACTAACTGGCGCACCGCAGACGGAGCACAAATATTGTTCCATCCGGACCCTCAGTTCTTAAAACCTGTTGGGAATTATTATTATATATAAAATTGGTTGAGACAAAATGTTCAGCAGAAAAGGGAGAACGTCTAGCTTTCCTTCCTTTATTTTATTTTCACATTTTATTTTGAAATGCAGTCTTTTATTTTGTTAGAATTAATTAGATTGTACATATCGGCGGCCATACACATATTTTCATTTCTGTGTTAAATGACAGTTAAAAAAAAAAAAAAAGGTATTGAATTGAACTGAATTCATTTGATTTGACTGAAGGTACTGATTACATGCACGTGTGGATACAACTATTAGGCCACTTAGATATAGATCACAACCAAATAGTTAAAAAGTTTCATCTTTTGGACGTTTGAGTTTTTTTTTCAAACTGGACCCCTTTGGTACCCCTGTCCTAGACAGAGGGCTGCAGGAGACTGCAGCCCGAGGACCTCCAGGTATCTCAGGAGGGTTCACGACAAACCGACAACAGTACACGCCCCTGAGTGACGCTGCTCTCTGTGTCGCTCGTTTTTTCCAGGTTACGCCATCCTGCAGGCCATCATGGAGAAGGCAGGACAAAACAACTGGCAGGTCAGCGCCATCTGCGTGGAGAACTTCAACGACGCCAACTACCGACGGCTGCTGGAAGACCTGGATCGGAGGCAGGAGAAGAAGTTTGTCATTGACCTGGAGGCGGAGAGGCTGCAGAACATGCTGGAACAGGTGATGCCTCCGTGATGATCAGTTGTGTCATTTGCTGTTGATGATGTTGCAGATGTTTGAGGTGTTGAGGTGAACTGGAATCCAGTCGTCATAGTCGTGTTTAGTACTGGACGTATTGATTTCAATATGGATAGTATCGATACCAAGGGGAGTGTTGGTGTCAGATCAATGCTTGTGTGATCGGATTGAAACCTTTGTTGTAGTTTCTCTTCTAGACGTCCGAACAAATGACTCCACAACTTCCAAGCTTCTCCGGTGGTGACGGACCTACAACCTGACTCTGTTTTTCAGAAATATCTGTGTGTGATGGAAAGTAGTTTTTGTTGGATTGTTGATATTGTTAGGTTTCTATTTTGTTAGATTATTGCTTTTTTTGCCCCCAGTATCGCTCAGCCCCAGTCGCGTCAATCAGAAAAAGGGAGCCGATATCAACCAAACTTTCACTCTGTCCTTCAAGTTTCTTTTAAAGATTCCCACCCTGAGGAATTGCCAGGAGCAACAATAGGGAGCTAAACCAACTACACAGGTGGCAGGGATTGAAAGATGATGCATATTGATGCAAAATTTATGACGCCGGAACTGCTGCTGATCCGTTCGAGATCTAGATCTGTGCTGAGCTCAGAAGTTGATGCCGCTCACTCTCACCGTTGGTTTGTTTTTGTTGTGTGTCTGTGTGTGTGTGTGTGTGTGTGTGTGTGTGTGTGTGTGTTTGTACTAATTAGAAAGTTTGGAGCATGAAAACAGTCCATCCTCGCCTCCGCTGGTGTTTCATTTGGCAAAAGCACACTCGCAGATTTCCGCGTGAACCTTCCTCTCCCCCAGGAGGCAAATCTGTGCCTCTGTAATTGTTCAATTATTCAGGAAACTTCCACTCCGACATCTGTCACTGCTGCAGATGTGCGAGGCTGCAGATCTGGCGGCTCACACTCACAGCTCAGGCAGCGTCGACGCCTGGCACTGATGATTTTTATGGCTTTTTACTGTGGCAATGGACAGACCCCTCTACATTATTCTGCGCTGGCGCCAAATGTTCATTATTCTGTCTGGCCAGACCAGACTCCCCCGATCCTGGACAAGGATTGAAACACATGATAAAGTCATAATGACCGGGGTCTCTGTTGCAGGGTGAGGATGCAGCGGATCTCCCCAAATCACCAGATGTTACTTTGAACAAGGGGACATTAAATCTGTGAATGCCAACGTGTTGCACTCGGTTGCATTGGGGATTGTTTTTTCTTTTTAATTTGCTTAGAGCTAATTTTACATTTGTCGAAATGGCACCAAAACCCTGATAAATGACTTGAGTTAACTGGGAGTTCAACTCTAGCAGGTGCTTCAGTTCGGTAACAGCATTCATCCTCTTTCAAAGTGGAACCAGCTGGAATGTCTCCCACGTCCCTCGGACTTGTGAAACCCGTCCGCTTGAAGAAATGAGTGTCGAATGCACTTTACGGCGCCACCTTCTGGGGAGTAGAACAGCCACTGGCCGATGTGGAAACGTCTGAAAGACTCGGCCCGTCTATCTCCCTCCCTCGGCCCCTCAGTGCGACTCGGTTAATGGACTTCCTTTTTATTTTCTAATCTCACATCTGCGGGTGTCGACCACCTGATGTCCAGGTGCCGGAAATCAGATCAGTTCCTTTTTTCAAAAACCTTTTCTCAGCTTCAGCTCAGGGCCACATTAACTGGGTGTCCAGTGGGGGGGGAAGGGGGTTTGTAAGCAGATGTCAGCTCTCACAATCTGTTTAATGCCCCTCTTTGTCCGTGTCGGCGTGTGTGCGCGCGTGTGTTTGTTGTCGTGTGTGTGAAGGCGCGGCGTGTTTCCCTCCCTCCCGCCAGACGTCGCAGCACGTTCGTCCGCTCGCTGCTCTGCGGATGAAACCCGACGGACTCCCTGCGCCGAGAAGCAAACACACGCCTGTCACATGCGTCGTTTAGCGTCATTCACGACCGGCACGCTGTTACCCGCTTGCATTAACGTTGAGCTTTGTTTTTGTGTCGTTTTTGTTCCTCTCTGGCCCCCCGCAGATTGTCAGCGTGGGCAAACACGTGAAAGGCTACCACTACATCATGGCCAACCTGGTGAGAGACACGCCCGTCTGTCTGATTGCCGTCTGTTTGTGCCTTTTAGCCACACTATTAATTATTATTTCTGCTCAGTGCTTGTTGCCATCGCCGTCGTGGCATCAATTAGTTTGATGGCATAAAAATGAATTGTCCAGTTGAGACAATCTTATTTCAGAGATTTGACGGAAGGACGACAATTTAATGAATGAATGTTTTTAATGAATGGAGATGAAACTTGTGGACATGCATCCTTGCTTGGAATACACAAGTGTGCGTCTCTCTGTGGCGGGGGCGGGGCATGAATCCTGGTTTTCCTCCAAAACGCATCATTATGAGTCAGAGTCCGAGGCGACTGATTTATTCCTCGCGTCCACCCAAATCACGTCAAACCCCCGGCGGCCTCCGTCCACGCGCCCGCCGTTTGCTAAGCTCGGCGCCTCGGCTGAAGCTCAGCGGTCGAAATCACAGACGCCTCCGGTCGAAGACGGTTTGCGACGTCGCTGCGAAAGCGGGAACAGTGACCGCCCTCTCTGCTTGTTTGCCCCGCCCACCCGCTTCCCCTGAAGGGTTTCAAGGACATCAACCTGGAGCGCTTCATGCACGGCGGCGCCAACGTCACGGGCTTCCAGCTGGTCGACTTCAGCAACCCCATGGTCATCAAGCTGATGCAGCGCTGGAACAAGCTGGACCAGAGGGAGTACCCGGGCTCGGACGCACCGCCAAAGGTACGCAGGGGCCACGTCTGCAAAGTCTGAGTGTCCAGTCATATGTTTGGGATCAGAGGTTGATCACATGCTAGAGACACTATGCAAACATTTGTTGTTCCCTCATACAGTCATGTAAGCATACCAACAATAGAATAGAATAGATAAGTAAATTCAATACATTCAATGTATTAATATTAACCACTTTATACATCCCACTTAGTCAGCGTTTTTCAGTTTCATAAACGTGAATATATTTAAGAAATAGACATAAACGAGTTCCAGATATGTACAACATATATATTTGTTTGTCTCTTCCTACATGTGTCAACCTCACTATTTTTGAAGTGATGCTGGTTCCAACAAAGTGCAATCACTTCTGCATCACTTCAATCATCTCCATCTGCTTAGTTCTAACAAAGTCTCCAGGGTGGATTCCGAGGATATACAGATCTTGAATGGGAAGGGTTTCTCTACCTACGTGGTTTACCCTTACTAGCCCCGCCTCCTCTTAAGAGGTGGCAGAGGGCGGCGCCACCAACTTATGAGTGTAGGATTGATAACAGAAAAAGACTGTAAGTCATTCAAAAGAGGTTTTGCTTTTTGATTTACGGCCCTTCAAGGACAAATTCATCTTTGATCGCTGAAAAAAATTTTCCCCAGTCCCTCTTTTTTGTAAAACCATGTTATTCTTTCTTATAATATATATATTTTTGGATGACCACTGGCACTAAAATAAAGTGCTTTTCCCCAAAGCTATCACAGGAGAAGGTTTTTCCTCTGTGTGCTGCGGCCGCTGCACACTCACAGAGCTGCCAGTCTGCTTCAAAAACATTTCATTAAAGTCCCTTCGACTCATGTGCGACGTTCATCTCGCAGTACAGCTGCTCCTTACATGCAAATACAACTTGTCAGGTCGCTTTTAATGTCTCCCCGTATAGATTCTCTTTTAAATTGCGGTGAAATGAAATGAAACCGGCTGCCAACCCGAAGGCAAGCCGCGCATCTCAGAACTGGAAAAAAATGATATGCCGCATGTGTTCAATATGCTAGATCATGTTGCTGCGATGATGATTCCTGCAGGGGAAGAGTCGCTTATTTGTGGAATTTTTAATAACAACGACTTAATGAGAGCCGTATCAGAGAGGACGACCCGGGATGGCGGGTGGGGGAAATGCTAAATTTGCTGCAGAAAGTGTGAAGTGATGTAAAGTAGCCGCGGCTAATGCTACACATTAAGGAGCCCGCACACACACACACACACACACACACACACACACACACACACACACACACACACTGGCACCATCATCATCATCAGAGATCTTCCGTGGCACTCGCCGATGTGACAGACTGACCCACTTTACGGCCTTTTCAGGCGCCCAGATTGCAAATGGCAGCGGGCCAAGAAGGCATCACGCCACGCCGGCCGAGCCCCGAGCCAATCTGTAACCAACAAAGATTTCTATTTTAAAAAGGCCGAGGCAGCGACGTGGAAACGCTGCGAGCCCAGCCGAGCCCTGTGCCGGCACGCGGGGGGGGGGGGGGGGGGGGGGGGGTGTCTGATGGATTGGGTTGCTTCAAATTAAAAGTTTACACCGCTGGGCGATATCGCATCATAGTCTGCGTGTGTGTGTGTGTGTGCGTGCATGCGTGGGTGCATGCTTGTGTGTGTGTGTGTGTGTGTGTGTGTGTGTGTGTGTGTGTGTGTGTGTGTGTGTGTTTACTCAATCCATTTCTTGATAAATTGCTCTCTCCTGCAGTAACTCTGCTCGGAATAAATGACTCCGCTCCCTTTACGCGCCTCGTCCTCCCAACGCACAAACACAAGCAGTTGTCGCGTGTTATGGGATGTCGCCTAGCTGCTGCGCGCCTGACGAGTTTTAATATTGGGATGCAGGCACAAGTATGAGAGGCCACAGCCTTGAACGGTTCATTTAAGACCTTTTTTTTTTTTTAGATGTTTTACTTAAAGGGACGCAGGCCAAACTTGGCTTTTTGCCCTCAGTGGCTGAAGTGCGGCGACATGAGGGCCCTGATAAAAACCTGTTAGATGTTAGCTTCCAACTAGCGGTTAGCCTGGCAGACCAGATGATCTATGGGGTGTTTTTCAAATGCTCTTCTGGGACTGAGCCCATTTAAACACTGAAAGAGGAAGTTCTTTCATAACTTGGAAGGTAATTAGACAAAAGTTGCCAGTTGGGTTTCTTTGCTGCCAGTGGAGCTACTTAGTATGAGGACTTCTGGCTTCCATCGCACATCAACCCTGCTTCTTTCTCCACAAAGGACAGCAACAAAATCGGGGCAGGATTTCTCTCAATATGGTTTTTGCGAGACTTCACGCGAGGCCCCGGCTGCCTTGCAAGGCTGAGTAGCAGTGTCATTTACAACACACACAAAAAAAAGTTCCAAAAACACCTGGGAGAAAGAAAGAAAAAAAAAAACATCCTCAGCCTGCAGCCGCAGCTGCTGATTGATCAAAAATAAGTTCTTTTTTTATTGAGCCAGGGTCAGTCTGGTGGAATCTGCGTAAATCATTTGTAGCAACCGACACTTTACTCACCTGCTCTCGCTGTCTCGCCTGAGTGGGGAAAGTATATGTTATGTGCGGCTGGGCAGTATGAATTGAGGGGGAAGTCACATGGTACATGTGGACTGTTGGCCTGTGGATGAAAAGCCAAAACACAAAGGAAAAAAAGCCCTAGTCCTGGAAATAGCCACTCGTGTGGACGAGACTTGAGTGGACTCCTGCTAACCGGGGTGATTAATGCAAGGAAGTTGCCGGTAAAGCAGAAAAATGTCTCCGTCTCCCTTCTTTGGCTCCCCGCTTCACTCTCCGAGCGTCTCTTAATCTGCTGGATTAGTTGGAGGAAAGCTGTGACTTCTGCAGATAATCACACCTGGCTCTCCAGGTTAAAAGCGTGGATGTGTTGGGAGGGAACTTAAAAAACGAGAATGAGTTCCTTGCTCCTCCTCCTCCTCCTCCTCCTCCTCCTCCTCCCGTCCTTCACACGGCCTCAGAAGTGTTGACTGGCGTTTTGGAGGTTCTGCCGGCCCTGCAAAAAAAATGACCTGAGCCCTCAGTTTGTCTTGGAGCCGCCCTGAGCAGCAAATTCTCCCTGTCAGGCTAAATCAGCATTTAACAGCTCCTATTGCTTCAAGTGTGTGTGCACGTGCGTGTCCATCCATCCGGCTCCTTATAGGAAGTCATAACAGCAGGTAAAACTCCCGCCCACGCTGGGCTTTGGTTTCTCTCCTGAAACTCCGCTCACTCCCCCTCCTCCTCCTCCTCCCCCCTCCCCGCTGTGTCCCAGTACACCTCGGCTCTGACGTACGACGGCGTGATGGTGATGGCCGAGGCCTTCAGGAACCTGCGAAGGCAGAAGGTGGACATTTCGCGGAGGGGGAACGCCGGCGACTGCCTGGCCAACCCCGCTGCTCCGTGGAACCAGGGCATCGATATGGAACGCACCCTGAAACAGGTGAGAGGGAGGCTGGAGTCAGAGGCCGTATCAGTCAGAACCGCAGCGTTGATAATTCTGAAAGAATAAATACAGTTGTCTTTTATTGTGTGTTATTTCACATTGATTGCCACTGATTGTGTGTAATCACATTACTGATGAGAAGCACAAACACACTAATAGAATAATGAATAAACCAACCCTGACATAGGAACTAAGTGTGGCGAGTTTTAAAAGGGCGTCTCTGTGGTGCAAATGGGCCGTACTGGGCATTTTGGGATCGATCCGATACCAAGTACATGCAGGGCTAGTATCGCTGATATCAGCGCCAATACTTTTTACATGAAATGTCATGATCATTGAAGAATTTTTGATTTTTCCTTTAGCTAGTTGACGATGATCATAGTAAAACAGAAATATTTTAGGCAAATAAACTAAGATTATTAACGACGATACAACAATTGTATATCATTTTCATAGTGTATTCGTAATAGTATAGTATTGTTTAAGAAGAAATTACTAGTGCAAAATAACAAAAAGCAATGTTACAACAATGTAACAAAATATAAATCTAATACTGTCAGCAGCACAACAACACTAACCCTAACCCTAAACCTACCTACCATTACACACAAATATTTGTGAAAAATAAAGTCAGGTCGTCGGTCCTTAAGGACGAGTAGAGAGAGAGAGAGAGAGAGAGAGAGAGAGAGAGAGAGAGAGAGAGAGCGACGTTGTTAACTGAGAGTTGGAGAGAAGCTGCGGGGAAATTTGGAGTAATTTGCTGG